>NC_056738.1:532558763-532858763 GCF_019279795.1 Protopterus annectens | reverse complement strand
AAATTTAAGATTTCCCTCCATCTGGTGTCTTTAGCTAGTACTGCAATAGTTTGAAAGTATGCTACGCTATTTTAGATAAATAGCAACACTTCAGCAGTTTTTAGACAGATAAGTCATTTATTCAACAACACTATTTGCAATAGTGTAAGTTTGAATATGTGAATGTTTTTTAACATTTTGTTAAAAGTATCATCTTTTTAAAATTTTTAATTGAGCCTTAATTGAGCGTAAATTGTTTAATTAACTTGATTATTTAAAGGCTGTGCCTTACAACTAGCCTTGTACAGTCTGATGAAGCCCTCCATGGGTGAAAGCGCTCACTGATCGTAAAATAAAGAACGTTCCTGTTTTTAAGTGGAGCTATTGTTCTTTCTGGACGAGTGGATTATTCTTACATTTAATGTGTCAAGCCGTTGTGTTCCTGCGACACTGCTAAAGGCCAAATATTATATTGGCAAAACAAAACAGAGATTGAGGGACAGAATATATGACCATTTATACAGTATTAAAAAAATGAGCCAGGACAATGCATTAGCTAAGCATATTCAAGAATGTCCTGGGCATGAATTTAAGTTTTGGGTCTTAGACCAGGTCCCACAAAATATGAGGGGAGGGCCAACCGAATTAGAACTTGATAAATTGGAATTAGTATGGCAAATACGTTTATATGCATATAATGACCCTGGTTTGAATGATATGTGTTCAATTATGCCCATATTAAAAATGAAAAGTTTATGTAAGTAATCTACTGAATTAGATGAATGTGTTTTAATAAGATAGATTTTATATTATTATGTTATTTAAGGTATGCTTCTGCTGCTAAAGTACTACTGTTTTACTTTTGTTTTATCATACAAAATACTTAAATATTATTGTCTAATATTTAACATTTTGATATATATTCTTATATACATGTTTAGCATATTTATATAATGTTAAGAGTTCCAGCTATCCACATTAATAATTATAACTTGCATTTTAGATAACACAACATTTAGTTAATTATTATGTTTGTTTAAAAATATCTGGTTTTGTTGATTTTAAAAGACAATACAGCTTTAATTTTTGTAAATGAGTACCACCTGATCAACTTGAATTAGTATTTAAATGGTGGTAAATGTTGAACATTCCATCTGAAGAAGTTCATGGATTTTATTTGAATGAAAAGCGCTTTATGGAATAAAGGTTGTAACACACAGCGAAGGTTGCCAGTTGTCTATTTGGTGGAATAGTTTTTCAATTTTCGTGTTGAATGCGATATTAAAGGCATACCTGGTGCCTACCTTCCCTCACAATGCCTGTTCCATGTTACAGACCATATTATACTATCTGCTGTTCTGTGATTACATACATGGCAAGTATTCCTGGTGTGTAAAGTGGCAGTCCATGTCCATGAACTGCATGATCCCAAAGGGAGGTACTACTGTATGAACTCCTCACAATCACACATGTGCAAACTTAGACAGACACAAAAACACACACACATGCACACACGCATCCTATATGCATCAACCTCCCTCCACTTCACCAGATTGACCCTACAGACAAACTAACTGCCCACCAGGATGCACACAAACACACATTTAGGTGAGGTTGCACAATGATAGTACACACAGTCCTCCTATTACCCATCTGTTAAAATGCATAACATATGGTACCCAGCAGCATGCAGTGTAGCTATAGTCAATCCATGATAGCAACAGTATACATGTGTGTGATGCATGTGCTCTGTCACTAGGTGCTGCCCCTTCCCCTGGATACAACTGCACCCATGTACACAGCATTGTTGTGAACCTGTTCTGCACCCTGCCATGTACGGTGCACCACACCTCACAGGTGTACAACGCATTTCAAGGCAACAATACGTGCACATGTACAGCATGTATTCTGGGTAGGTGTGTTAGATGTGTGCATGGAATATACCATCGCCATTATATGCCCGGTGTATTGGCAAGCATCTACATAAACCATACTCAGCAGCTACAGGCTGCTGCCTTGGTAGTATACCGGAGGGACCTACATAAGAGGGTGAGAGATGCAAAATCAGTGGCCACACCTGTGGCATTGCTACAGGGTGGGTGCAGTATTAAAATACATCGACAGTACATTTCCACAATACTACCATATATGGACATCTGTTTATCACTACTATGCAGCAACAAAATATATCTATGACATGTCAGATATGCATGATCTACCTGGACCAATGCAGATGTATATGCAACAGTGGTCTACTGATGTGCCCTGTGGCCTTATCTGCATACTCCTCAGCCGGTGTGTGGGTAGCACCCACCTCCACATAGGTGTATGACAGTTGCTGGCTGGCCAGACGTTGATGCCACGAGGCTAGCCAGGAGCTCCTCCACATATGTCTGGGGGGATGGATGGCTGCTCATAACTGCGGTTATGCAGTCCAACCTCATTGACCCTGTGGACTAGGTTGTTCCACGGGGCGGTCTACTCCTGCTGATCATGGGCAGCCTGGCCAAACAAGATCGCATAGTGCTGTATTAGTTCATTCAGCAGGATTTCATTCTCAGATGCTGTGTAGGCTGGCAGCCTTCCATGCAACATCATGCCTGAAAGACATAAAGATGGACACAGGTATGAGCAAGTCATGCAGCAAGATTACCACAGTTCTTAATACACATTTAATACACATCACTGTCACCTCCCCCACCATATCAGCAACAACAAACTGTATACACAACTCAATAGGTATGGCTACCGCATACCTACCACTGGAGCAGATGTTGTTCTGTACCACACTTTGTGCAATGTGTTTGTAGCCATGTCCCTGTGTGGACACTATCATTGATAGCCTGTTGCAGACTATTCACCTGCATGCCATTGTCAGGGCCACAATGGTTCCAAATATGCCTGTGGTATGCTTGCTATGTGTTTGCTGCACATCTGACATTCTGTGTTATTGCAGTTATCTATGCATGCTGTTGAACATGTTCTGGGATTGTGTAGAGTATTACTACTGACATATGTTGTATAACAGTGATATAATAGCATGTATATGTACTACTGGCCAGCAGAACCACCTCTCCAAACTCATCTTCCCATGTTACCAGGCCACATCACATGTGTGACCCTTCCTGGGGCCTCCTCATGTACTGGTCCAGCAATTCTGTCAGGTGGAGCCAACCCAAGGGATGTTGTCCCCCACTGGGGGCACACACAGACATGTTCCTGTCCACTGAGGAGAGGTCCAGGGTCTGTTCCATAACGGGCTTCACAGACACATGTGGGATGTGCTACATCACCTTGAGGCACCCAGTGCACATTCCCAGGGCCCACACACTCCTGCTCAGTTTCCAGGCCAGGCACCTTCAGGATGTGAACTGCTGTTGTGGGTAGCATTGGGTGGGAGAATTGTTCCCATTGTGTCCATATTGGAGCCCATGGGGTGTCCACATCACAGACCACACACACACACCATCCAGGGTGTTTACCCAACACATATGTCACATACCACCCCTGTAGGTTGTCCACTATGTCTACCAACCCTGACTACCTCCACAACTATACCTGCCCTACTTCCCCGTATTCCCATTCCGTACTTCACAGACAAGGGCAATGTGGTCCCAACAAGGGGTTCACATGTGACATACCCGTCCATGTTGGCACACACTGACAGTTGTAGATATCTGTGTGTATTGCTATGCGTGCTGTTTCCTCGCACATAGCATGCAGCACTGTGGTAGTAATATAGGGGACATGTATTTACATACATATATGTTTGTGTTTGTATATATGTAGACATGTGAATACAGGTATATATCTGTATATGTGTAGATATATGTGATGTTGTATATATGTGCTCATATATATGTCTACACATGGGTATCTGTATATTTGTGGACATACCTGTAGATATATATATATATATATATATATATATATATATATATATATATATATATATATATATGTACACATATGCATTCCTATATGTGGGGTACATTCAGACATTAGATACACAATCTCACAACACCTCCCTGCACAGCTGCACTGTTCTGCCTTGCTACAATATAGACAGGTGCCACATATGGACACAGCCTGACATTAGAGGGGTATATGTATGGCTGGATTGCAGGTAACCCTATTACACACCTATGGCATTCCTGCATGCTACAATATAGGTTAACCTGAGTATCCTGCAAGAGGTGGGCTGTGGAACCCACGTGTCCATCATTATGGCATTACTTCCACCACCAGCTATTGGGCATGTAATATACATACTTCCCATTACACAACACACACTATGATGGCTTACATCTTATCAGTCAGTGCTGCTCTGCACGGTTGAAGGATATGGCCCACTGTTCACAGGGATGGACTCCATTGTCCACTCCAAGTTGTTCAGCTGAACATCATTACAACAACAGCTGAAGGCACATATAAATTATTCCACATCATCTATCCCATTATTATGGACCAAGTACTGTGGTCAGTTACATACATATATACTTCACATACCTGTTCTGGGAATGCAGACTCTTCTGGATGTTTTTTTCTTTTTGTTTTGTTTTCTGTGCCTTATATGCATACACCATCTATCTCTCTCTCTCTCACACTCTCAGTCTCTCTCCAGTAAATGGAATGAGCTGCTTTGCATAGATTGCAGCATGGAATTTACAGGTGATGCACATGATCAGGTGATGGCCTCTGCACCAGTCAGTGTCCTCCACTTGCTACCTGCATGCAGCATGCTGTGTAGTACTTCCAATTATCACTGTCATGGCAACCGACCACTATAAATCCCTACATCATGTGGGTGTGGTCCCTTTACCTTTCCTGTATGATGGACATCCTTCCTGTGTGTGGGCAGCAGTGTTACAGAGAGCAAGTAGCAATACCTTTTACAGGAGAACCTGCACACTCAGGCAAGCTACATATTTGTAGGAGGTTCCAGAACTACAGACAGAGTGTGAGTAGTCTTGTTGTCTGCATTGTATAGCACCGGTGTTACACGGTTTGTGTGCACATACTAGTCTAACTTGGAATGCAGTCTATCTGCATAGCTCTCAACTGTGGGCCTATCCTCTTGATGGCCAGAGGTGTGCCTATTATGTTTTGTCTGACCACCATACAGGTCTTGTGTCAGATATATCACTGGCAGTGTGTGTGTTGAGTGTTATCAGTACATGGCTACATCCATTTCTGTTTCTAACTTCATATTCCTGACTAAGAGTATGTTGCAGACTATCCTGTAACACCAGTGACTTGCTTAGTGTATGACAACACTATTTCACATATGGGCCTGTGCTCCAGCCTCTGTCCTCCACCTATATACCAGGCTTTGTACATATGACATGCTGTCAGGGGTTATGTGGTGGCCTGTGAGTATGTCATGCTGCCATTCCTGCCATCAGTCCACTGCTGTTGTGTCCCCCACACATACTGTGGGGTTGGGTCCATATATGTGTGGGTTTCACCTACACAATGCATGTGTGCCCTTATGCACTCCAGAGACCAGTGTATGTAACAGTGGTATATGAGAAAGAGAAACACAGCACCAAAACTAAGAAGCAAAGGGAAGACCACCGGCTCAGCTTTCAACAACAGTACAACACCAAATGTTCCTTCTTATGGGAGCAGCAATCACTGAGTATACTCCTTCACAAGCCTTTTGTCAGCAAAAACAGATAAACCAAGCGTAAACGTTTAAGACTGGAACAAGACTTCTTTATTCACAAAACAGTAAACCCAAGCGCTTTCACCTGAGAGTCTCAGGCTTTTTCAAGGTGAAATAACTGTGTGGCCATTCAGCATATATAACACTCTTAATAGGCTAAACCCATTAATTAGATCATGAAGAATTAATCAATTAAAAAATTAAAAACAGTTGTTACCTTCAAATAACCTAGTTCATGTTTAAAGTGCTGTGGTACTTATAAAACCAATATTCATTAAACATCCATACAACTGCATAATTTAAAAAGTCTATGTATAATTTAAAATAAAATTGCACTCGTACTGAGTATACTGTACAAAAATAAAAAATTTTTGTAGCCACATACTAAATAATGTTCATCTTTATAAAAAATGTGCCACCAAAAAACATATTACTTGGTGTGAACAAGTAATACAAATTGTCTAACCAGATGCAACCATCATAAGTCCATCTTTGGAAGCATTGAATTTAAATGTAATAAATTAAAACCTAAACCTTATAAGGAAATGTATGTGAATAAATACCCCAGAACCAAAACGCATTGAAATATGTGTTGTTAAATGTAAACAAGAAATACTTTAAAATTACAATTTATTCCTCCTCATTTTAAGTATGCTCCTTAGACTAGTACTGTCATTCATGCCTGGATGCCTTGTGGCATCTAGTTTAAGCTGCCATACTAACGCTCTACTTTCCAGGAAGGTCTCCCAATCCCCACCTCTCGGGTCCTGCTGGACTCGCTCTAGGACGAAAAATTTTATGGACATGTCAGTACAAATTAATGAGTGCTTAAAAAACGCGTTACTTTCTATTCTTTTTTCAGTCTCGTAAAAATGCTCATATATTCTCTTCTTTAGCTTTCTCACAGTTTTACCTATATAAAAACCATGACAGGACAAACAGGTACCCAGGTACACTACACCAAGCAATTACATGTGTGGTGTCCATGGGCTCTCAGTGTGCAATTTCTAGATGGTATAAATATGTGGTCATCATTTAACATATGACTACACTGATTGCACATCCCACATTTAAATGAACCATTTCTTCTGTGTGACAAATTACCTACACCAGAATACCACAAATTAGGGGCCTGTTCAAACATTCCTTTTAAATTTATGTCTGCTTCCTGGTAAAATGTAGTTTTCTGGTATAAATGGTTTGATGTCATCCTGAGATGTTAAAATAGGCCAGAAAGAACGCATAGTGTCCTGAATGAAATGTGCATCACCAGAGTATGTGTAAGTAAAACTCTTTTGTGAGTCAACCTGCCCTAATTTGATGTTTGTAGGTAAGGGAAGCCCTTTACTTAAAAGTGGAGGGTAAATTGAATCCCTTTTTCCTTTAATTTCCAAAATTAAAAAGTTAATAAGATGGGACGGGTAGCCTCTCTCCTCAAACATAGTTGCCAAGAACCTAGTCTCTTTCAAAAACAATTCAAGTGAGCTACACATCCTAGAGGCTCGTATCAATTGGCCTTTAATTATTCCTTTTTTGATGTAAAAAGGATGAGAGCTGTCATAATGCAAAAAAGCATTAGAAAAGTGCTCTTCCTAAATACCTGTGTTTGAAACTGGTGGCTCACTCTATCTATGGTTAATAACACATCCAAATAATGCAGGGAATCTTCACTAAGGTCGTATGTGAACGATAAAAATTCCGTTGTAGAGTTGATGTAATCAAAAAATTCAAGAAAGCTTTCCTTTGTGCCCTGCCACAAAATACAGATGTCGTCCAAATAACGTTTATAAAATAGAATAAATTCTTGCCATTTTGTTGAGTGGATGTATAATTGTTCCCATTTATGCAAAATGATGTTTGCATATGATGATGCACACGGAGAGCCCATGGCAACTCCCTTGTTCTGCCTAAAAAGCTCGCCACTGAAGTAAATGAAACTATTATATAAAATAGTGTTCATGAATTCAGCCAAGAGGTTGACTAAGCTGTTACTTAAGCCAGATTCTTTGGCAAGAACCTCAGTAAACCAATCCATACCTGTGGAATGTGGTATGCTGGGGAATAATTCTATAACATCTATAGTTACATTTGGACGACATCTGTATCTTGTGGCAGGGCACAAAGAAAAGCTTTCTTGAATTTATTGATTACATCAACTCTACAACGGAAGATGTGTTATTAACCATAGATAGAGTGAGCCTATTCAAACATCCTTTTACATCAATAATTAAAGGCCAATTGATACAAGCCTCTAGGATGTGCCTCACTTGAATTGGTTCTTGGCAACTATGTTTGAGGAGAGAGCCACCGTCCATCTTATTAACACTTTTAAGTAAAGGGCTTCCCCACTCACAAACATCAAATGATGCACATTTCATTGAGGACACTATGCTCTTTCTTTCATTTAACATCCATTTTACCAGGAAGCGAGATATAAAAGGAATGTTTGAACAGGCCCCTAATTTGTAGTAGACATATGTTAAATGATGACCACATATTTATACCATCTAGAAATTGCATTGAGCGCCCATGGATGGCACACACATGTAAATGAGGAGGAATAAATTGTAATTTAAGTATTTCTTGTTTACATTTAACAACACATATTTCAATTGGTTCTGGGGTATTTATTCACATACAAAGATGGACTTACACCAAGTAATATGTTTTTGGACTTTTATAAAGATGAACATTATTTACTGTTTTTAATTTTTTTCATGATCTAATTAATGGGTTTGCTATTAAGAGTGTTATATATGCTGAATGGCCACACAGTCTTCCCTTGAAAAAAGCCTGACTTTGTGAATAAAGAAGTCCTGTTCCAGTCTTAAACGACACGCGTTGGTTTATCTGTTTTGCTGACAAAAAAGGCTTGTGAAGGAGTACAGTGTTTTTGCTCCAACTGGAAGAAACTTGGTGATAACGTTGTACTGTTGTTGAAAGCTGAGACGGTTCGATTTCATATGGCCCTGTATTATTGAGTCTAGGGGAGGTGATGCACCATAACTAACCAAGGCTGTTACAACGTGGGGGTATCAGGGGTAAGCTGCCTTAAGTTATCTGGATGTACCTCACCATACAATTCACCTTGGGTAGATGTAGTCCTACTGCCTTTTACCATGCAGATGGTTCTGTTTGTCAGTGTGATTGTGATGGTGTCAGTTATGCCTTGTTATGTAACAGATACATCCCATTGTGTTAACTGAGGTCTTTGCCCCCTAGGGATTGTGTACAGAGTGCAGATAGAGGCTGCTGGACTATACATCTGCATTACTTACTCTTGATTGATTGGTATCCTGTGCCCCAGTCTGTCTTTAGTATTGTACTACTTAAAGGCCTCTGCCTGGACAGCAACATATGTAAACCTTTCCAGACTACTGTATTAATATAACTGTTTCACAGTTGCATTACTCTGTTTATATGTATATTAATGTCTATAACAGCTATATGACATGGCAAATACAACTGTGATAGTACACAATTAAAGCTTTCCCGTGTATGCAAACCTGTGTGTGGTGTTATATCCTGTGACCTCTCTGTGGGTATATGTTTCAGGCAACAATTGTCATTTGTACGGGTGGCTCATACAGAGTGTCCAGTTGGTAAGATGGTAACTATCATAGTTATACATATCTCGTTACATATATATCTATATATGTGTGTGTGTGTGTGTGTGTGTGTGTGTGTGTGTGTGTGTGTGTGTGTATAAATGTATATATATATATATATATATATATATATATATATATATATATGTGTGTGTGTATATGTATATCTGTATCTGCATATATGTGTCTGTGTATATGCATCCTAGAGATGTTGATTGCTTCCACATTGTACATTCCCTATGGTAGCCATACTGTACTGCATGATATGTTACTGATACCAGCCTGACATCATACAGATGGGATGGAGTACTTTTAACATCTTCTTCCCATGTTGTGTCAGGTCCTGGTTATGGGATCTGCAACAGTTGTTAGTGTATTGCAGGGCAGACATGTTTGGATGTGGGGGTGAATTTTTATCTACAGATGTATGTCTGTATATACCTATATATATATATATATATATATATATATATATATATATATATATATATATATATATATACATATATATATATATATATATATATATATATGCATTTCTCCCGGGCCTCGACATTCCCAGTCAACAAATGTTAAATAAATAAATATATATATATATATATATATATATATATGTGGATATATATATATATATATATATATATATATATATATATATATATATATATCTATATATGTATATATATATATATATATATATATATATATATAATATCTATAGACATATGCATATGTATGAATATATATATATATATATATATATATATATATATATATATATATATATATATATATATATATATATATATATATATATATATACAGATATGTATATATCTATTTAGATATAAATATATACACACACACACATACATCTACATATTTAAATACATTCCATGTGCTGTTGAATGACTGGGCTGGATGATATGCTTATGAAAACATCAGAGTTTTTTGTATTTGATATGGCTTAGTGGTAAATCATGTTGGCTATGGTGTGCAGGGTCCTGGGTTCAAGACTTGCAAAGGTTGTTTATTTTGTTGCTGGGCAGAACAATTCTGGACTTATCTGTACAGTTCTGGGGTATGGTTCTGTAGGACGCCTACTTCCACTCCCAGATTTTAGACCATAGCTGTGTCTGCTAAAGCTAAAACACTGTCCATCACAGTTGTGTGTGCTATATAGATATTGCTGTATATCTCCTATTTGCTTTCTGTCTTATAATTCTCCTGTGGTTTTACATTCTGACCTTGTATTACAACACTCTTAGAAAGGATTTCCTAGACAGTTATATTATTTAGCACAGTGTGGGTGACAGTGACATGTAATACCTTATTATTCAGAGAAACTGCATCAGTCACAATGCCATACAATACCACAGTAAACAGTACCAGTACAGGGTATCATTTCTAGGTACAGTGCTCATATCTGACAGACCTGTGGGAGCAATGTTTGTTAGCACTACTTGAATGTTGCCACACACAGTACCAGATTCCACATTACTATTATGCACATACATCTCACTCTGTTGCTGTACACACTCTGGTCACAGCTTGACAACATGGTGGTGTAAATGGGACATTACTCTCATAAGATTTTGGGGAGTTGCTAGTGTGCCAGCTTTGTTCTCATAGATGTGTGACAATCAGTTGTATTTTCTGTTTGCTGCCTATACGTCTGGGATCTTCCCACTGATTTCCCAGAGGGACAGGGTGACAGGCATCTCTTATGAGTCAATTTACTGGACATTCTGGACATATCTGTACAGTTGTGGGGTATGTTTCTGTATTCAGACTACTACCACTCACAGGATTCAAACCATGTCTGTGTGTGCTAAAAATACAACAGTTCATGTCTCAGTTGCATTTGCTATTCGGATTTTGTTGTCTGCTTTTTCACTGTTTTCTGTCTATGTTTTTCTCAGTTGTACTAAGTGACCTCTGGGGAGTACACCAGTCATATACAGACATTCCTACACATTCTATTTCTCTTGCACAGTGTGGGTAACACTGCTTACTCCAACAGTACTATTAAGTGATTTCAAATCTACATTACCATATGATGCCAGAGTATACACATGCAGTCCAGCAGTTAGACCTTTGTTGTCAGGCTATTATGCTTTTATTTACATACAAACTATATGAGACTCTTCCTGCCATATTCTCTGGTGTATGCAATACTTGCCTTAAACAATACAGGTTTTATAATGGTAATTAATTTACTAATACTTTTACATTTATTTCCTATGACACTACATGCAAGAGTATTACTAACCTGCTTCATGTCATAACCTCTCCAGGCAACAGACATGGGTCTCCTGGTTCACAGCCCACTCACTTGCAGCTGTGAAGGGCATAAAAGGAATATTTAGCCATGCCTATCCATAATATACATGGGCTGGCAATTATTAAACAGGTAGGAGAGTGACACTTACACACAGCTGGGACCTCTTGTGTCGTCCTAGCCTCTTGGATCCACTGATCCAAGAGATCCCCCTTTCATCGCTTCAGGTTGGCATAGTGATGCCTGACCTGCTCACCAGTTTGGGATATGTCAGTGGCACTGGTGAGGTCACAGGGGAGACGGTCCCAGGCTTCCGCCTTATATTGGGAACCCTGGTACTGGCCCTGCAGCAGTCTCTGCTCATGGTCTTTGACAAGGAGCCTGCCATGACTCTAGATTCCTGGATGATGCAGCACTGCGCTTGGAAGCGCACTCCCTCTTCCCTTTCTGCCATGGTGCTTGCAAGGGGAAGCTACAACCAGTTATGATATGTATTCCCGCCTGTTGAGTTTACGTAGGGCCGATTTCCCGCACTTTGCTGTGAGTGTCTGGTTTTGAAAAGGCTAAGCTATGGGCAAACCTGCTTACCTAAGCTTGGCATTGTTTAAATGAGTATACTACTGGGCACATTGAGTTAGCTGGCCTACACATTGCTTACACCTCCTAAGCTGGCTTGTACAATGCTTAGCATTGCTTAAAATTGACTTTGCATTAAATTTGCTTTTTGGCATTGATTTATTATTTATTACAACTTATATATATGTCTGTCATCCATGATTCATGTGTACATACACTGTATGGGGTTCTTCTGTTTAGTAGGTGACTTCAACACTCTATTACATTTACACCTCACATCTGGGCTTACTGCAGTACTCCAGTTCACATATTCATGTTATGTAATAGGTTATAGAACATATAACTTTATACTGATTCCTTTCACATGTTCAGTTTGAGTTTACTATAGTGAGGGTTTGTTTGATGATACCTCACTCTTATGTACTGCTGTGATGGCTTGGTGGTTAACTACTGTGACTATAGGGTCCTGGGTTCAAGACCTGCAAAGCTGTTCATTTTATTGCTGGGCAGAACAGCGGCTGTTAGGTACAGAGTGATTAAGGCACTTTTAACTCATTCCCTCCAGTAGAGCTCTTTTAAGTGTGTACCTTTAACTCCCAGTGGGTGTGGCTTCAGTCTTTAAAAAATTAAGTTATCACCTCACAGTTCTACCAAATACTAATTGATAGAGCTAATATATGAATACAGTTGTGTTTGCCATCATGTATGCTTCAAGATAAAATATTCTGATACCTTGTATGTAGCATGGTTTTGGAATTATTAATGCAAATATGAACGGGCAATATTTGACGCCTAGAGGCGCAGTAGGAGGTAACTGCAGAAATGCCTGGAGACGTCACTCGGCTGTAGCACTTGTAAGTGGGTTTGCACAGGTTTCCATAAGGGTAAGCACTGCTAACCTCCGGTTAAATATGCTTACAGAGAGTTAGCTTCAATATTGCTTAACATGTATGTGTATTGCTTATCCCCATGCAAACGGGCTTAAACCCGCTTACTAGTGCTTACATATGCTTACTCCCGCTTGCTACTGCTTAATGCTGCTTACACTTGCTTACTAGTGCTTATTCCCACTTACCACTGCACTAATTTAGACAGTAATGTCTAATGGTTCTTTGGAAGGTGGGGGATTTGGAAGCTGTATGGAGTTATCATTCATTACACATTTTAACTTCCATTTGTATCCATGATTCCTGTGTACATATAGTGTATGGAGCACATGTGATTATCTGTGCAACATTATGACACTGACACCTCACACCTGCATTTAATGCAGTACTCCATTTCACAAATATATGTTATTTACTAGGTTATGCCACTAAAATATTGGTCATAACGTGATTTGACATGGAAAATGGAATGTGTTGCAGTGGGACTTGAACTGGGAATGTCTGCTCGGAAGGCAAATGCTCTGCCCTACACTATTGCTGTACTGCTTCATTTGAATATATCTTCCTTGTTATTCTCTTCTTTCATTTAAGCTGCATTAACCATAGCTAAGCGATGGGCAAACCCATGCACTTATGGTTAGATTTAATCAAATTCATAAAAAAAAGGTATGTTTATTTTGTTTGTATTTACTATTGCTGTTGTACACGTGGGGGATGTTGCTGGGGGTATGCGGCACCTATGAGCGGTCTTGGTTATTCTTTTGGCCTTTCTGCTGTTCTTCATTGCAGGGGCATGTATATTCTGAGAGCTCTGCTCTCAGACACGCCCCCTGCACTCTTACACACTCCGTATAAGATTTGGAGCTCAGGCAGCGTGCCTTCATTAATATGCATGGCGCGCTGCCGTCCTGCTCCTAAAAGGATGCTTCTGTGCAGGACTAAGCTAGTCCTGCACGGAAGATTAGTAAATCCAGGGGATAGTAAGGCCTTTCTAAGTTTAATTCTGCTGGCTGCCAAAAAAAAAAGCAATTGCTAGAAAAAGGAAATTAAAGCCTAAGTCAACTGTACTTGAAGTAGTGAACATTGTAACTGAGATACAATAACTTCAAGTAGGATCTTTAGAAAAGAGTAGGAAGTAGAACAAACTGCATAAAAATGGAAATTGTAGGATTAATATGTTCAGAATAATGTTTTGTAGGAGTGAAGTGTAAGGGAAAGTAGGAATCGATTGATTTACTTAATGTTATACTGATGATTGTATAAAAGCATATATGTGATGTGTAATGTTTGTAACTCTGAACTTGCTAACATGGTTTCTTTTATGAAAATATATGTTTGCCTATATCTTAGGTGATAATTTAATAAAGATGCTAAAATAGCATGAAGGAATACGGAAATGGATAAATGGATGTACAGATTAAAATTCCCAAATTTTATGCATAAGCCTATGTCAGTGTTACAGATCTGTATGTTTTAAACAATGTCTACGTAACTAGAGGTGTGAGAAGGATATACTTCATGCTTAATATCCTTATTACATTAACTATGATTATCTAATATATTTGGTAACTTCAGTACATCCTTCATCAAGACATCACTTAAATGTTTACGTTCTTTACAAATATTTTTTTTTTGTAATACTGATGGAAGAGCACCAAGATGATTGTCATTGTTGAAGTGACACCCCAACCCTATGAGCAAAAATATGAAAAGGGATTGATGGATGGATGGATGGATTGATGGATGGATGGATGGATGGATGGATGGATGGATGGATGGATGGATGGATGGACTGACATCTGTGTTTGCTTACAACTTGGAGACTGATTTGCCATTTGACTTAAGTTGCTTCACTTGCTTTTTTTGGATTGTTTAGCCTGAGCAACATGCAGTCTATCTTACCATATATAGATTTAAGTTAGATCTTGACAGCTTTGTGAAGTCATATCCTGAATACAGAACAGATTTTGCATGCCTTGTGAAATCAGCACAAAAGAAAAGGGAAAAGCTGTGATAGTATGCAAAATCAGAGTTCTTATTTCCTCATATTTTACAAATGTAGAATATGTTGACTAAGCACAGACTTCCATTGAATTGAGCTAGACATGAATTAAAGTCGAGACAATATAATATCCTTGCTTGATTAATTGTTGTCTCTCCTGTAAGTAGCTTTATTCAGTACTGTATAGCTGTATGCTAATTCATAGCCATCTATTAATTTATTAGCATCAAATCCAGAACCATTGTACAGAATACTCTGAAAAACATACCAAAAGTAAAATGCTGTCGATTGTTAAGCCATTTCTGAATAATTGTCAGACGTCTCTGAGGAGACCATCCTTGTATTTTAATATATATACATAATACATACATATATTGTATACTTAGTCATGAATTAAGCATACTTTTATCCCCCTCTCATTTGAATGTCTCCCAGATGACCACCCACTGCCCAGCTGAACCATTGCCTGCAACATCATGTACAACTGGGCTGTATTCCAGGAGATTTTGTTGTTATGCCTTAACTGGGTGAAACTAGTGATGTTACATTTAGCTCCCCCCAAATGCTGTAATCTGCAGGTACTCTGACTCATAATTAAGACACTCCCCTTCAATAGGGATGTACTTTCATCACAGGAAGAACTGTATCCCTTCTTCCCAGACTACGCAAGCTTGTATGATTAAACATTTTAATACTCACAGAAATATAACAAAGGAACCACTGTACAATACTATAATATTTTTCCTGTTCTAGATTCCGTATATTTAGCTGAACTAGCCCTATACTTTGACAAAAGAGTAAGGAGAGCGGTCCGAGCTGTCTGAGTAAAAATTTACCTAAACAGCAGAGGCCTCCAAAGCAGACACCCAAACAACTGCTACCTCAAGACACCCCACAAGCAACACATAAACCACAAAATCAGTGTGCAAAGCAGTCACAGCCCTTAAGGCCAAATACAACACCAAACATACTTGTCATAGGTGACTCCATAGTCAGACACACTGACGTCCCACTCACCAGGCTGAATAAGGAGAGGGTCACAGTAAGCTGCCTATCGGGCGCTAGAATCCGCCACATAACACAAGCACTCGGGTCACTCCACGGCAGGTACAAATATGACACAGTCATTGTCCATGCTGGTGTGAATGACCTGAGACGTACCTCCCTGGACTACATGAAAAGAGACATAGAGGAGCTCTCTGATTATGTAGCCCAGGCAGGTATGACCCTGACCCTGAGCAGTATCCTTCCTTCACCAAGAATGATGTCACAATATAGAGACAAGATGATCAGCTTTAACAATTGGCTTAATGTCTGGTGTCATTCAAAGGGGATCCAGTGTCTGTCTGCCTGGGATGACATGCTTGACAAGCCAAGCTGCTTCAAGGGATGGCTTGCATCTGTCACCCTGGGATTCCGGATATTGGCTAAGGCTCTTGCCACCCCATAGTGCCTTTTTAGGCAAGGCTCAAATTCTAAACCTACCACCCTAGAAAACAAAATGAGAAGAAACTGAGGGTAATGCTGCTCAATGCCAGAAGTCTAAATCTCAAAATGCATGCACTCGAGGCCCTTCTCAGTATGGAGAACATCAATGTCTGTGCTGTAACTGAAACCTGGTTCAAGGCTCCTGAGAGCACACCGGCACTATTAGGTTTTACCTCATATCATGCATTCTGGCCCCAAAACCCGGACCACACCACAAAAGGAGGGGGTGTATCCATATTCATAAAGGATACCCACACCTCCAGGTTGGTGGCAACGCACAAAGCTTTGGAAACCATCCAGGTGCAACTAACCATAGGCAAAACTGCTCTACAAATTGTAGCATGCTACAGGCCACTCTCTCAAACTCAGGAACCCCACACAGCCTTCCTGAAGACACTGGAGGGTATAAATGTATCTCCAAACACCATCATATTGGGTGACTTCAACTACCCGAATATAGACTGGGAACATTACTCAAGCCCTAACTTTCTAGCCCAACGGTTCCTGGAGTTCATAAATTCAAATGCCATGGAACAGCTAGTCACTGTTCCCACGAGAGGAGAAAATATACTAGATCTCATTATCACAAACATGGGGACAAAATGCTCCACACCGAAGTACATCCCTCATTGGTGAGATCTGATCATAAACTAATCTCACTGGAAATCTACATCCCGCCCCCACCCCAAACAAAAAAGACCACAGTGAAGAACTTCTCAAAAGCAAACTTCACACTACTCAAGACTGGTGTGGTATCCTTCAAGGCCCCTGAGCCAGTGGAAACCACAACCCAAGCTGCAGAAGCCCTTACAAATGCCTTCTATGAACACCTCCAGGACTGCATGGATCAGGCAATCCCAAATAAAACCAAGACTCTTTCCACAAAGGGCAAACGTCCAGTCTGGTGGACCCCAGCCATTAACAAACTTTACAATAAGAGGAGAAAGCTATTACATGATAAAACAAAATCCATAAAAGGGAAGTCACCCTTGATCATTATTAGTAAAAAATACGAGCACTCATAAAATCAACTAAGGCCAATTTTGAGAGAAAAATTGCCATGGATTCAAAGGACAATCATAAGGCCTTTTTCAGCTATGTTAGGAACCTGGGTGGAAACTCCCAGATATGCTCAGAATTAGTCCAAAATGATACAAAAATCACTGAACCCACAGACATTGCCAACATACTGACAGACAGGTTCAGTGCAAACTTCACCCCCCTCTCCCCCACTAAAGGAGAGATAATTATCCCAGCAGAGTGTAGCCTCCCAGACATCTCAAATGTGCAGGTGAAAGCTGCTCTCTAAAGCTAAAAACACAGCATCAATGGGACCGGATGGTGTCCCCGGCTGTGTGCTACACGAGCTAAATGAGGAATTAAACCCGCACATAAGGCAGCTGTTTAATCTCAGCCTTACCACAGGATATGTGCCCAAGGAGTGGTGTACGGCAACTGTGGTCCCACTCCACAAAGGTGGTGCCTCTACGGACCCTGGTAATTACCGCCCCATAAGCTTAACAAGTCTAGTCTGCAAAGCCATGGAGAGGATCATAATGGAGCTCATAAACAAAGATATAGGGGACTTGCAGACATTGGACCTGACCCAGTTTGGCTGTGACAAGGGCAGATCATGCCTTTTGAACTTGGTCGACTTCTTCGAAACAGTCACCAAGGCCATTGATGAGGGAAAGGCAGTCCATACAGCCTACCTTGACCTTGCAAAGGCTTTCGACACAATACCCCACTTGGGTATTGTAGAAAAACTTACCAGCTTAAATGTAAACCCATATGTCACAAGATGGGTTGCAAACTGGCTTAAGGACAGAACCCACAGGGTTAGAGTTGCTGGCGCTATGTCAGACTCCAAGATGGTCACAAGTGGTGTCCCACAGGGCTCGGTCCTTGGCCCCTATTGTTCGGCATCTACTTCTCAGAAGTACAGGCCAACATGGGAGGACTTTGGCTGACAAAGTTTGCAGACGACTGCAAACTGGGTGCCATAGTGGAAAGTGCATCAGACACGGATATCCTTCAGAAGGGACTCACGGAAACAGATAGCTGGTGCCAGAGCCATGGCCTGAAGTTAAACACCAAAAAATGTATAGTCATACCCTTCGGGAAAAACAAGGTAACCCCAAGCTACCATATAGGTGGCAATCCATTAAGCACAGAAGAGGTTATCAGGGACCTGGGGACCCAGGTTGACAGTGGCCTTTATTTTGACACTCACGTTGCTAAAGTGGTTAGAAAGACCTTCTACATTGCCCGCCTGATCATGAAGAGATTCACATCCAGATCTAGTGAGGTCATTGTTCCCCTGTACTCTTCACTTATTAGACCAATGATCGAGTACAATGCCCCATTCGGGATGTATCTCACCCGACATCTGCAGCAATTGGAGAGACCCCAAAAGTTCCTCACCAAAAGGATAAAGGGACTCCAAAATCTGTCATATGCTGCCAGATTGAAGAAACTCCAGCTCTATTCAGTCGCATACCGTCTGCTCAGAGGTGACATGTGCCTGACATACAAGGCCATGTCCAACCCGAAATTAATGGACATGCTCCACCTCAAAAAATCCAAATCCACCAAAACCACTAGAGCAAGTGACTTAAACCTTAGCACGGATATAAATAGGACATGCTGGAGGGATAGATTTATCACTCAGAGACTCCCTATGCTGTGGAATAGAATCCAGGTCCATGTGAGGCAGAGCACCTCGTTGGCTCTGTTCAAGAGAAATCTTGACCTGTGGATGGGAGATTGTAGGTTTACCCTGGGAATCATCTCTGTGTCACTGCTGGACAGAGGCACAACAAACTAATGGGCACAGTATTTTTTCATATAAGGGGTGGCGTAAGCCACAAAACTTTGGGCTAGGCTTGTAAATGCCTTAAGGCAGATAGCCTAGTATAAACCTATGAACCTATGAACTATGAACCTATGAGTGATTAATCAGTTAATACTAATATTACTTGTATGTACCTCACACTTTATTATTCACCCATGTTAGGATTCCTTCAATCCTTCCATTTGTTAATAGGTATATATATATATATATATATATATATATATATATATATATATATATATATATATATATATATATATAAAAGTTGAAAAGTTTTATTCACAAAATAAATGAACGCTATTACAAAATCATGCATTTTCATCCTCCATGGACTTCATCAGATGCAGTGTGTTAAAAAACTGTTGATTTTTATATATGCATGTCATTACCCCAACCAATCATAAATTCCATTTAATTAGTTAATTAATAAATTAATTAAATTAAAAACTCATTTATTTAAATAATACAATTCAAATATATATATACACACACACAAAAGATGAACATTTTGATGATGACACAATCCATGGTACATAGTTTGCAACATTGGTCTGAACTGTGTTTTTTCCCCTTAACTGTGCAAAGCCTTCCACTCTTATTTGCAGATGACAAACAATGAAACAAATACACCCTGAAAGGTTGTTGTATCATTATGGTATAAGACTAAAGCACATTTCTGACACAATAATGTTACAGATACTAAGAGATAACATGTTTAGACAATCTTTCATTTTAAAATGAATAAGCAGAGGAAAGAAAAACATTTTTTCTATTATGGTCTGGCATTTGCATTTTAAAGATTTTTCATCCTGAACATAAGCCTTTCTCTTGCTTTTAATGAATATACAGTACCAGGAAGGGGTCTGTCTTAAGACTGAAAATCCCTAACAACAAAAACCATAATATCTAAAACTCAAAATATCGAAAACATTTTTGATGTAGGGAACAAGCCCCTTCCACACCACCTGTTAATTATATATAACAACTATGAGATAGCACAACAGTGGAAAATGGGCAAATTCACATCTTTGATATTTTGAGTTTTAGAAATTTTGGTTTTCAATGTTTTGAACTTTCAGTCTTATGACATAGACCCCCAGGAAGATATTTTGAGGGAAAACATATGTGATATGTCGCCTACACATGTTGTACAGTAATGATTGATATTCATTTATTATTCATTATTCATTTAGATAAAGAATGTTGTAAATCTATCTACTGCTATGATGTGGGTGAAGGAAAAAAAGTTAATCTGCATTACAAAAGCATAAAAAGAAAAAAAGGAGGGTGAAAATCATTACGGAGGTACTTATTAAATGTCTTGTTTAGGTTCCAGTGTGACAGCGATATGAGTTAGTACACAGAATAGATGGAAATTCACTCAGTCATTTTTTCTTGTAAGGTTTACAGTCTAAGAAGAGCAACACTAGCTATGTATTGTAGAAGGCAGCCCTAATGATGACACAGGTTTTATCATAACACCAGATGTTGGGGTAACCAGATGGGAAAGGAGAACACCCTAATGATGACACAGGTTTTATCATGACACCAGATGTTGGGGTAACCAGATGGGAAAGGAGAACACTGAGAGGCAGGTCATGTTTTCAGATACAAAACATCAATTTCAGGTACCATCTGACTGGAGATCTAACAGGTTACTTAGGAGACAGGACTATTGAGTAGTTGTGATACTTGCATAAATGAATGGCACACCTTTGGTACACAACTGCATGTCTTCCAGATGAACAAATGCAGAGACAGAGTCAGGGTAAGTAACTTACAGTAACGGTACTTTAGCTACCTGGATTGCAACTGTTCCAGAATAATCTCTTGTGCTAAGAGACATGAATGGGTGCTAATGAAATGGCAGAACAGTTTTTTTGGAAGGCAATGAAGGATAAGTGTAACCCAGAAAGGATCTAAAAAGTAACAAGGCAGGTATTGCATGAGTTTCAGTTTTTGCATTAACCCCCTTTTTCCTCATTTTGTACATGGGGTCAGGGTGTCACATCAGCAGTGGCCATCATCTATAAACAACATTCCCACTGCCGGGTGGGTAGCCCTGACTCTTATTTTTCCTTATCACAAACGTGTGCACTTAACACCTATTAACAGTTTTGTAGTGCAATCCACCTGTTGCATGTCTTTATAATATGGGAGGAAACCGGGGCACTTTGAGAAAACCCACATGAAAAAAGAGAGGGCATGTAGACTCCACACAGAAGGCACCCCAGACGAGAATCAAACCAGAGAACTTCTTGCTGTGAGGCAACAATGCTACCCAATGTACCACATATTTTGCCTATATGTATAGAAGCAGGAAGACAATAACAAGGAATGTAGGATAATTGATAAAACCTGACTAAATGCAGAACTAGCTTAAAGATCAAGATTAAGCAGTCACAGTAGTATAGAGAAAAGGAAAATAAAATGGAGTCCACAGACTGGAACAGGTCATTAAAAGGTTAATCAGATGGTAACTAATTAATATAAACATGTATAATTTATGGTAACAAGTTACAGGACCTATGATCACATCGTTAATAGCTCACACCAACTAATAAATTAATTTCCCTAAGTTGGTACAACCACAGAGATGGTTATGTTTAGTAAAGCAGTACATGAGGAGTATGGTGAGGCCTGCATCCACTTTTGACATTTTTTTGTTTGTAAAGAGAAATGTGGCTGGCTGTTGTGGACTGGGACACTGAAGAGTAGGTTGCCAACATCTATAATGTCGTGGTGAATCTAAGCTGAAAGGTAATAGCCCTGTAGTCAAGAAATTGAATGGAAAGTGAGATGTAAACACAGCAAAATGTACAGCAGGTTTAGATTGTTTGCACAGAATGGAAGGGGATTATCTATCAGAAAGATGGAACAGGGTCTATTGTACATAAACTTCAGTTTAGTAAGTGAAGAAAACAGATGAGAGGTGTAACAAAAGCAGCTCTAGTAAACATATTTATTTATTTATTTATTGACATTTGTTGACTGGGAAAGTCCACTGGGTCAGGAACCCATTTTCAGTGGAGGCCTGGAGAGAAATGCTGTACAGTTATAAAATGTTCCACAGTTAATATACAAAATAAACAGTACAGAAACAGTACAAAATGATCCACTGTTAGAAGATATTCAACAGATATTAATGTATAAAGGAACCCAAGATAGAAACAGTGCAAAGATCGAGATATGCAAAGGGGTACTAACATGTAAACATTCTGATTACAGAAAATGTATTTACATTTATTCCATCCATATGAGAGTAATCAATGACCCTACTATAGTTTATTCGTCTTATAAAATAGTGAGTGCCGAGGAGTGTGTCATACAGTTTGAAGATGAGGTATCAGATGGGGTTGATTACTTTACTTTATTGAAGTTAAAGGGGGGTTGGGTTCACACTGTATTTCACAGGTACAACTTGGATTGTTTAAAAAGTAGGTTTTTAATGCTGTTTTAAAGACCACTAGGGAGTCAAGTTGAGTGATAGATGTGGGGAGGCTGTTCCATAGTTTGGCAATGCTATGAGAATAAAGGCATTGTCCTGCTCTTTTATTGGGTTTAGCAACATATAGAAGGGTTTTGTTTGAGGAGCAGAGGGTTCAGCTAGGGGTGTATGTGTCTAAGATGGATTGGAGTGCTGGACAGCTATTTGGTTGGAAGATTAGCTTATGGGCAAAAGTTAACTGAGTATAGTAGAGATAGTGGTGAAATTCTAGCCAGGACAGGTTTGAGATAGCGTTGCAGTGGTGAGAGAGGTTGGGTATGCTGGAGGCAAATTTTGATATTTTGTAGTAGCATGATTCCAGCTTATGATAGAGGGATGTATGGAGATTGGTGAAAATGGGGCTTCCATATATGATGGTGGGATAAGCAAGATATTAGCTAGTTTTATCTTTGTTTGTCGAGGTAGAGTTTATGTTTGTATAGTTTGCCTAGTTTGAAATGGGTTTTCTTTATTGTATTTAGTATATGTTGTTCAAAGGAGAGTTTATCATCAATTGTTATTCCTAAAAGTTTTGCGTATTTCACCTGTTCTATTTTAGTTTTGCTGTGTGAAAGTACCTTAAATTCTGTGTCTGGGGATTTTGATGAGAATCATAGTAGTTTAGTTTTTTGGGGTTCAGCATTAATTGGGCATCATTTAACCAGGTTTCTATGGAGGAAAAAGCATCTTGGGTGATTGTCTGGAGGTTAGTGAAATTGTTGGAGGAGGAGATGATGGTTGAATCATCAGCATATTGAATCAATATGCTTTGTTGGGTGGCTTTATTTAAATCATTAATGAATATATTAAAGAGTAATGGTCCTAGAATGGACCCTTGGGGAACACCTGTGTTGTTTTCTAGGTATTCTGATTGCTGGTTTTACCATCTGACTGACTGCTGTCTATCATTTAGGTAGGAGGAGAACCAGGTAACCACACCTTGAGTGCATCCAAGGGTCTCTAAGTGTTCTAATAGCTTAGGATGTAATACTGTGTTGAAAGCTTTTGATAGGTCCAAAAGGAGTACAGAGATAGACAGGCCAGCATCAAGAGCTTTATTCACAGTATCAGTGAAGGAGAGTAAAGCTGTGGTTGTGCTATGACCTGGACAGAAGCCATGTTGACTGGGAGCTAGGAGGTTGTTGTTAATGAGGTGATTTAGTAGTTGGGTTTGTATACATTATTTCAGGATTTTAGATAGCGGGGAAAGAAAGGAGATTGGCCGGTAGTTTCAGAGATTATAATAATTTCCCCCTTTATGTAGTAGGGTAATAATGGATGTTTTCAATAGCTGTGGAATTTAAGATTCGGCAATGGAACAATTGATGAGAAGACTGACAGGATAGGCTATGGCTCTGGCTGCAAGGTGCAAGTATTCTAGTGGTAAGTTATCAGTGGAGAGTGAGCAGGGCTTTAGTTTGGTTAGGAGTTTGAGAATTTGGGATGTAGGTACAGATTGTAGTGAGAAGGGTTGGTTGGGTGTATACTATTTGAGGGGGCTATAGTGTGTACAGTGGTGGGGTCTGTTTGTGTGGTACTTTTGATATTTGTGTTGGTTTTTAGGGATGGATCCTTGATTAGTTTGTGGATGGTTTCAATGAAGTGGGAGTTAAATATTTGCACTATCTGGTAAGGGTCTTTGTCTGGAGAGGGAGATGGGGTTTGAATGTTGCCTGAATTAAGAAGGGAGGATAGAGATTTCCAGAATTTCAGTGGATTATTACTTTGGAATGATCGTTGTGAGGAGAAGTATGATTTCTTATCAGTTATGATAAGTTTATTGCAAGTATTTCTAAGTTTTTTGAAGTTTTGTTCATTTTCTATAGTTCTACATTTGTCCAGGTTTTCCAGGCTTTTTCTCTAGATAGGAGGGTTTGTTTGGTATACTTAGTTAACCAGGGGGCATGGTTTGGTTTTGTTCACTTTATATGAAGAAGTGATTGGCTATTTAATGTTCTAAGAAAGATATTATTGAAGTAATGTACAGCATCATCTAGGGGCAATGAGTTTAGTGGGGAGCAGTTTTGAGCTTTCAGGGTGTTGATGAATATGTTTTGGTTAAAATTGTCGAGGTTCTAATAGATTTATATGTGTGAGGTTTGGGGATGTGCAGTTGAGTTCTATGGGTGAATGCAGGTAGGTGGTCACTTAACGTGTTTGGGAGGGTACCAGTATTGACATAGTAGTGAGGGTAGTATACAAGTATTCAATCTAGTGTAGCTTTGACTCGGGTGTTTAGTACATGTGCAGGCTCTGTGATAAGTTGTGTAAAACTATGGAGATTGATGCTAATATTAAGCGCTTTGGAGGTTAGGTTTTGCCAGTTGATGTTAGTGTCTCCTAGTATGATGGTTTCCTCGGAGATATTTTGGTTAATCTAACTTAGGAAGTCTTCTAAGTGGGGGATGTTTTGACCAGGTGGGGTATAGATGGAGATGATACAGAGTTGTTTGTTGGGGTTTATAAGGAGGGATGTTATTAGGATTTCCATATTATTGAAAGTGGGTACTGGTTTTGGGTGTTTATTTATTGTTAAGGAGTCCTTATAAACTAGGGCTATACCCCCTCCTTTTTTTTTTTTTTTTGGTTTCTATCATTGCGAAGAATGTTATAGCCTGGAGGAACTATTTCAGAGTCAGATATATATGTTTTAAGCCAGGTTTCAGTTATTGCTACTATGTCAGGTGAATGGTGATGTAGCCAAGACTGGAATTCAGTAAGTTTGTTACAGAGGCTCCGTGCATTAATTGTAACAAAGAATAGATCATGGGCTTTAGGGGAATTAGTATAATTTGGTAGGTCATTTGGTCCAGGATTGGGGTGAACATCTTCACATTGTGGTATTACTAGGAGGGTATGTAGTAATGTCTGTGGCTGTAATGTTTTTATTATAGGTAGTAGTGGTTAATGTTGTGTTACTTTCAGTTTGGTGTTAGTGGGGGACGATATGTGGTTTGGATGGCCATAGGGTATTGTTTGCTAATAGGGATGAGGAGATGTTGGAGTAACTTTGCAAGTTATGTTGTGTGAGACTAATTCATGCTGAGGATATAAAAGCCCTTATAGATTCATTATGTAGTAAATGTCCGAACTAGGCTAACAGTATTTTCAAGTCTGTCTTCCGTGATCATACAGCACAAAAGATAAGATATATCTCACTCCGTAAATAGATACAAGTTAATTTCTGTCCAACAGTTAGGTTGGATAACTAGTCCAGAATGCACTGAATATGCATGCAGGATCACTTAAGTCAAAGATTACAAAGCTACAAAATGGTCAAACGAGCATAAAAGGTTAAATCAAAGTAAATCACCTGCACATAAAGACAATGGCAGACCCTGGGATAAATGTTACATTTTTTTCTAAGACACAAGTTTCCCTAGTCAACAAAACTAATTCAGCAGTTTTTGCCATAATTATCATGTCCGGAGGGCACTCAGTGTATCATGTAAGGAGTGCACATGGACTAAAACTAAGCATTTGAGCAAGTGAGTCCAAAATCGTACAAAAATCAACAAAAGCTATGCTTTGCAAATAGCTAACAATATGTGTAGTAAAGTACAATTTTATTAAAAAGATAGAAATGCATGTGGACTGAAAGAGGTATTTGAAGAAGCTATTTATAAGGCTCACAGTGGACAGAGGCAGATAACTTATTACAATGATAGCAAACTCTTTGTAAAGCAAGACATTAAGTCTAATATTTAATACAGTGGTAATAGTTTATTTTGAGATACAGAGTTCTGTATGTTAAGATATATGGCAAGCAAATTGGACACCATTACAATGGGGTTAGCTTTTAACACAGCATATGGATTTACACAAATTGGATAACACTGGGGCTGAATGACAGTAAATGTGAGATTATGACCACGAATTAAGTCAGTCATTTCAAATATCATAAAGAATTAGGCAACACAGAGACAGAGTTAACCTCAGAGCAAGAACATCCTTGTAGAAGCCACACATTTGGTATAACCTGGTAACAAGGATTTACAGTGATGGAAATTTTTAATCAGAATGGTGTTTTGAATTTTGTTACTGTCTAAGACTTACATTTGGTAGGCTGGCTAGATGTTTTTTTAAACTGCTACTTAAGCAAATGATGCACATGCTCAGATCTTCTGGTAACTAACAAAACTGAAGTTGCCATGTTGCCCATAGCTATGTCTTTCTTCTGCATATAATATTTCTCATGGAACATAAAAATAAAATGATTATTTTCTACTACCACCTCCAAGAAAAGATATATCAAATCAAGCTGTTTAGCATCATAATTACTGTGTGCTGTTAAATAATGTTTGACCATACCTATGCCTCAAGGTTAGGAATACAGACTCAACATCCAACATGACCATCAGACAATTACTTAAAGTAGTGCCCCTCCTATTCACAAATTCATATAGATCCTTTAAAAAATGCTTTGTGTCCTTTGACACTGTATTAAGCTTACTTAAAATAGGCCTTAATTGCTTATCAACATAAATGGAAAATGGTTCTGTCAGCCACCTTCTGCCTGATACAATGGGCCTGAATGATGGACAGACTAAACTTTTATGAACTTTGGGCAGCCCTTGAAGAATAGGAATAACTGGATATTCAATAAACAAATATTTTGAAAATTGTTCAGTTATCAAAAAATTGTCTAGACAATCACGTATGATTGAAGCAACTGAATATTGTCCAGTT
Source organism: Protopterus annectens (assembly GCF_019279795.1). Classification (NCBI taxonomy): domain Eukaryota; kingdom Metazoa; phylum Chordata; order Ceratodontiformes; family Protopteridae; genus Protopterus; species Protopterus annectens. The sequence continues at coordinate 532,831,244 of NC_056738.1, read as the reverse complement.
TGAATATATGCAGAGTCTATCTTATCATACACTTATCTATCAGAAAGCATGGTTAAAATAGATTCAGTGTAAAACTGGTGATCCACTACCACAATTGCACCTCCCTTATCTGCTAATTTAATTAAAATATTTTCATCATTTTGTAAATCTATCAGCTCTCATTTTTCACTTTCACTTAAATTATAAACCTTCTTTCTCAAACCACCTGCAACAGAAAATAAAGAAAACAAATCTTGTTCACATTTTTTGCAAAATACTTCTAGGATAGGACCCAATGAAGGTTGAAACATACTGGGCTTTTTAAAATACTGATTTTTTACATTAAAAGACTGATTACTTTCATTAGAAAACATCATCTTTAACATAACATTTCTAGTAAAGAGTCTCAAATCAATCAACACCTCCGAAAGTTCTGAGCCTTGTGCAGGAATAAAGGAGAGGCCATGTTGCAAAAGCGACAATCGTGTATTACTTAGTAATGCATTGGCCAAGTATGTTTTAGAACATGATTTATAACATTTTGTTTTTACATTTGTTGAGCAGATATATATGGGATTATTGGTGTGGGGGGGGGGGGGACTTGAATTTTACTGAGGAAAGGGAACTGCACTGGATAATGCAGTTACAGGCAGACAAAAAGCCCAGGCTTAATGATAAGGTTTCTTTAAAACCTGTACTTAAATATAAAGATTTGCATAGGTAATGCTTTTACTGTTTTGCTTGGCTAATGATATAATGGCATGACTATTTGAGTGTGATTTGTGTTGAATTGGTTGCCTGATGAAGCACACTTTGTGTGAAGCACTTACTTTTGTTCATTTACGTTTTATTAAATAGTTTTACAGTGTACGTCTTGTCTCCGGAGTTGCTTCCTTATTGTTATCTTTACTTCTACTTGTTTTGTTTGGGAGGCACATCAGTTTTGCCCATAGGGGGTTCCTGTTTAAAGTCTTTACACAGCATTTAACACACACTACCTGAGTTCAGCACCTGAATAAGCCCAGATATCATTTGTGCAACTATAACATGGTTAAAACGGGACATGAATGATGAAAACATTTTCCCTCCATGCCACAAAATACAGACACAGAAGAAAAAAGGTGGGGCAGTGGCCATAATTTAGCATTTCTACATTAATGTTTGTAAATGTTGAACCTTCCTTAATCTCTACCTTAAAATCTTTCTCCTGGAAACTATTACATACTCTGTCCCTGGATGAAGCAGTATCACTATTTAACACTATCTTCAATGAGGGATTAAAGTTAATTCTGTACCCCAGCTATCCAGATCAACAGCAACAACAACAAAAAAATGCACATGAAACATATGGATAAAGCCTAGCAAACAAAAGGAGTAAAAGTGAGTTCAACCATCAAACCTTTAACAATTTCAAGATTGATCCTAAATAAAACATTACGTATGACAAAAAGTGTTATTGCACAGCTTTACAGAGTTCAAATCATAACAATCCAAAGCTCTTAAGGTCCTCAAACTACCTCCTAAACCCTCGCTAGCTCATCCATCCAACCCATTCCCTAGATTCCAGTTACCAGCATTCCTGCCTACTTCAGTTTACATTTCATACAAACATTAGTCACCCTTTTGAAAAACTCCAGTACCATTGATAAGCCATCCTCCCCAGCTACTGCACAATATAACAACTATTTCTCACAAGTGTCCACCTCTGCAGTCAAAAATATCCTTCTCAAATGAAAACCCATTGCTTTAGAACTCAGTAACCTATCTGCATGATATATTAGAACAGCAGCAGATGTTCTCACTTGCCTGGCTTCTAGCCTAATAAACAGGTCTCTGTTTACCCATCAAACAGCACGTTCCTCAAACAGCCATTCAACATAAACATAACACTGAAATGTCTTTTCAACAAAAGGCCATATGATTGTAAAAAATATCATTGAGCAATACTAATTGGCCAACATTAAGAAAACTGCACGGAGAATGTACTTATTAATAATGCAGGGATAAGAAAATCTGCCCTTTCTTCACTGTAGTGTGATCTCTGAGTTGGTATATAAAATTAGCAGGGGGTGTGGGGGGCACAGCCACCCACATGAGAAGGATTCTGTGAACACCAGAACCTCCTTACATGGAGGTCTGCACCCCCCCAATTATATATACCAACTTGGAGACTGCACTACAGTGGGGGAAGGGCAGATTTCCTTATCCCTGCTTTACCGATAAGTATGTACTTTGTGCCATTGTCTCAGAATTGTTTGATGTAATTATTTATGGTCATGTGGCCTTTCATTGAAAGACATGTTTGATGTTGTGGGCAATGAATGGCTGTTTGGGGAATGTGCCATTTGATTGCTAAACATAGACCCCTAATAAACTGGGCTCTATAAAAGAAATCAATCTGCCAGTCCTACAGAAAAAAATCATCCTATCTCCTGTATAAAAGATGGAACTCTACAGACCTGTCAAACTATAGACCCATGGCCATACTACTTGTTTTTTCCAGGACTCTTAAAAAAACATTCAAACTCATTTGCTTAATATTATTGACAATAACCTCCATCCTATACTGAACATGGCTTTTGCCCACATCACAGCACTACTTCAGTGCTGTTCAGCTTAGTTACTACAGTAAACCAAAACAGAACCTCAAGTTACTTGGTCTCAGCTTTATTTCCTTATCTGTCAAATGCACTTAACAGTGCTGCCCACAATAACTAATACAGAAATTATCTACCTATTGCTATCATTCTTGTGGTCCTAACACTGCATCACCGATAAAGCACATGACATGAAATGGCAAAATGATGTCTAATCCTTCCTTTCCATAACAAATGGGGTCCACTAGAGCTCTATTCTTGTCCCTTATTGTTCAACATGTTCATAAATGATCTCCATTTAGCAACCAAACATGCCACTATAGTGCAATATGCAGACAATTCAGTATTCTTATACTGCTCAAGTTGTAATCTTGCTGCAACAGCTAAACCAAGAATACATCATGTTCCACTGAGACGTGGCTTCCAAATTCACCTACTTCTGAACCCTCTGAAAATCTGAATTATTTTTCTTAACATCAAGCCATCTCTCTTTACGGGAACCAATCCTTGCTATAAGCTCCTCTAATTTGGCCAAGGCTGACCTCGTTTGACCTACACCAATTGCTTTGGGGTCATTGTCAAGGACAGCATGAAACTGGATTTTCACAGTAAAGATGTAGTATTTAAAAAAAGCAAATGTTTGGTGCCTTCTAAAGGATTATAAAGCATCCTTTAGCACTACTCACTGTGCAGAGAATTGTGCACTACTGAAAAACTTCTGGCCACCACAAAGTCAGCATTGCTGAAGAGCCTCTCTTTTCAAGTTGTATAACCAAACTTTGGAATCTGTTACCATGTACACTAAAACAGGCAAATTAAATATCCTCTGACTCCTGCTTGTACTTGTGTGTATCTCAGAAGGATGTGGACCCTTCTAACCCAATTCATCTGTAAACCAGAGCAGAGCCCTGCCTTAAATAACATTATTCAGTTGTTCTCTCCAAGCAGATCACTTTACTCAGTCAAATTGCTATTCATATTGACAAAATGTCACAACACTGCTAGTGGCTTATGTGCAGCCTACATTTTCATACAATGCAACTCCATCCTCCTTTTTCTCAACTCAGTGTTAAAGCATTCAATCAGCATCTCAGAAAATACCTCGTGTACACTTGGTTATGCTCTTGCAATACCCCTGGTTGATCCTGTCTTGCCACATACTTAAATGGACTGCTTTACTACCAATACAAACTGATATCTCATAATAATGGATCTAGGACTATTGAATGAAAGTTCAATAGTCCGAATCCACAATCACCGAAAATACTTTAACAAAAGCGCTTTCACCGAAAAAGCACTTTCGTTAAAGTGTGTTTAAAAAAAAAAAGAATAAAACATTACTTTTATGTTTTTGCAGGGGGGAAAGCTCACCTGCACCCCCCACAACCCCCTACTTAAATATGCACACTCTGAGGTCGCACTACAGTGGGGAAAAGGGAATTTTCCCTTATCCCCACTGTAGCTGCGATCTCCACAACAGGCATACTTACGGGAAACTGCCTTTCGGTGAAAAGCACTTTCACGCAAGTATGCCTGGCCGAATCTGTTTCAGTTATGTTGCCGTTTGGTGATCCGTACGGATCCCTTCCTAATATGAGAAAAATGTCCAAGTTCTTAGCATTTATTCAGTATTACATTCAAATTATATTATGTCTATTTAACATTTATTTCCTGCACTATATTCCTCCAAAAATCAATGAATGCCATATGTTAGCTCGTAACTTGACTCTGACTGTCAAGTCCCTGACATGAATATGCTAAGCTTAGTACAGAATACATCTTCCACAAATGGCTTGATATCTCTATTATCTATTGTCCTTAACTCTACTTGTTTTTTCCTTTCTTTTTGTATGTAACTATTCTTCAATGTTTATTTTTACTTAGAATCTGTATTTCTGACAATATTATTGTTTTACTGTCTCAATACCTTTTTACTATAACTATTGCATTTTCTGTTTTTGGACTTTTTCTCCCTGGGCCTCCACTGAAAAGGAGTTTATGTATGCCCAGTTAGACCATCCCAGTAAGCAAATGTTAATAAATAAGTTGAATATATATACATTATGTATAAAATAATCAGATATACAGTGTGAAGATACAGAGGTCTGAATCTCCTAAAGATGGCACCTTTACAAAGGGAACTAAGGGAAGTCAGGGAACAAGAATACAGCTCTGTTGTGGTCACAAAGTACTGCCTGCGTTATATGTTGCCATACTTCTCTGGCTGGGCAATGCTACATTAGTTTGTCCAACAGCAGATATAGCCAAGGCTAGTTCATGCACTGTAGTCAGCCTGTGTAAGATGCGGCACATACTATTATGATAAGCTGCAATCCACTATGGTGTACCTTAGCACACTATGCAGGGAATAAAGGCTCCATGGGTAATAAAAAATGATTCTACATCTAAACCCTGACAATCAAAAAATTAAATGGCTAAATGCAAAAGCCTGAAATTACAAGACTGAAACACTAACCTTTCCAGCTCGACTATAAAACATCAAAATTAAACAATACAAGATAGCTTTGCTACTGTAAAGGAAGAAGCTTACACCTGTCTCATGCCCACTTATTTTAACTGCAGTGCATCCATTAGGAACAAAAGCAAATTAAAAAAAAATGAGTGTTTAGCTTATGTCCAAGATCTTCAGAATGAGAATGATTGAAGGGTAGATAGAGGTGATGCCTCCAGCACCAAAACATGCACAGGGGATCATCCCCATTGTTTAACCCAACTTTACAGCAGAACTGTTCATAAATCCCATTTTTTAGTCTGTTATGATCGAGTCATTCCTTTGTGTTTTGGAGCTTTTCTGATTTTACTTTGTTATTATTTATATATCTATGTACTTGCCGCGGTGGTACAGCGGTTGCGTTTTTTCCTCACAGCAAGAGGTTCTCCCATTTGATTCTCAGCTAGTGTGCGGGGAGTGCCTTCTGTGTGGAGTCTGCATGTCCTCCCTGCGGTCGAGTGGCCTCTGAAAGACATGCGTGAATGAGCGTGCCTTCGCTGAAGGTTGGGTGTCAGGCTGGCAACTCAGCACCATAAAAAAAAAAATCTACTGCCAATCATTAGCGGACCGGAGTTCAGCTGTGGCGACCCCTTACCAGGAAAAGCCGAAAAGGCAAACAACAACATTATTTATATATCTATCTATCTAGCTATGTATCTGTATCTTTATATATATTTATAACATTTTTTCTGCTCCACCTATAGCTGATAGTGAAACTTCTTGCTGCTTTTCTACAAATGTGTTCAGACTGATTTCTGGTAACATTAGTGAAATATCTGTTCTACAAGATTGTCTAGCAACATTAAATAAACCATTGCCTAGAATTAAATACTCTATCTTAAGTAATTACTGTCATACCAAAGAAAATTCTTGAACAACATAACAATGGAGTACAGCAATTTTACATTTCATATTATTCAATATATTGTTTTATGTCTTGATTTGACATAGATGAGCACTACTGTGCATTATGTTTTAGGCTGAAAATCATTTAAGTTTATCTGCATTTGCAGATTACTCCTTACCTCAGTTTATAATGCTCTGATACATTCCTACCACACTAAGCCGCTAAACGACTTTAATGCTAAATTACATGAGCTGTATTGTAGCCTCAGACTGGTACTGCAGACAAAAAGCTAATAATGATAACTTCAGGCTATATTCTGTAAACTTGTTTGAAAAGCTCTCAGCTTTGAAAAGCCACTTATTTTAAGATTAGAATTGTTTGCTTTTATAACCTGTTAAGTATTGTATTTCTCTGCCTCAACAACTACAGTGATGAATCTTTATTGCCAGGTACTTCACTCCTAACTTCATTTATTGGATAAGCTCGTGATGAGACAAGAACTGTTTGAATGTCTCGTTGTTCTTGCTAGACTTAATTTCTGCTTATAAGTTTGTTCTACAATGAAACCAGTCTTGCAATAAGCTATTATTTTCATTTCTCCTCATTTTACCTTCAGTGAATGTGAAACATAAACATAGGACACTCAAGGGCAGCACCGATGTTCCACTTACAGTATATATAGTCCAAAAAACAAATGAAATGACTGAAATTTGTACCAGTGCATCAAATTAATATCTGAAGCTATAAACTATATGAAGGTTTTACTTGTGAACTTATCGTTTATCTTTTATAAAAGGTTACATCCGCTAGTTCCTGTATATTACAGACTTCAAATCCAGCAGAGTGTGTGTTTTGGATCAAAATGAAATATTTAGACTGCACTATGAAAAAAGTACTGAAGCGTATTAATATATTTAATGACTATACAGCCTTAACTATAATAACTTTAAAACGGGACATCTACTTGAAATCATTTGCTTCACTTTATATGGCCACATTTTGACACCTCCATTTTTTTGCATAGAAGTGGGAAAGGCATGCCTCCTCCTGATTTTTGTTTTTGCATGAGATGAGCTGTAGTACTGTTAGTTACATGATCAGGTTTCATTCTGTATGCTTCCTTAGGACTGTGGTGTCCAACATGACAATGAAGGAATGCAATTAGTATTAAACATCAGTGAGTGATTAGGTGTTAAAGAAGGATCCACAATGAATAATTGTGTGCCAACCAACATTCTGTTATGTGAAGCTAAAAGATCCGACGTCTTTTCTTGCAAAGTTGCAAATTCAAAATGGCAGCATTCCTAGGGTCATAACCACAAAATTTGGCTGTAGAAGAGCAAGCCAGCCCATCCCCACCCTCCTCATGGTGTGGTGCAAGGCTCCGCACACTGGACCTAGCCAACAAGGATCCACTGAAATGTTATTCAAAATGGAACAGATTATCTCAACATATCACAATGTGCAATCACAATATGCTAATAAGAATGAATGCCCTACCAAAATCAGAGTGGAGGTAGGCAACAATAGCCTATGCAAACCTAGGTAAACTTCAATGTTTTAACTCCTCTTTGTCTGACCATCATGTGCTCACCAGCTTTCTTGTTTAGTAGATCTACTTGACCTGCCTCAGCTTCCGTAAGGTGCAGCTCAACCCAGTTCCAGGGTCAGTAAGGAGACAGAGAATGCTGATGCAATATCGTAATGCTGCCAGGGAGTGTACACTAACTCCACCACCCCACAACAGCTTTACAAGGTCCACTATGGCTGCCTTTAGGCTGTGCATGTACATTTCCATGCATGTTCCACCTCCTAACCAAGGTTGTACCACTTGCAGCATATAGCTTACCAGACACATAATGCTGCAGTTGCAGTCAGCTTAGGCTGTATCCAATCCACCCCCCTCCAAGATGGGCAAGCTGGCATTGGCCCCTTATTCCCATCTTCCCATGCCCAATCCATCTAGAAATCATGCTGATTCAGTGTGAATTAGGGCTTTATTCTCTAGCAACGGAGGACTGGGACACCACTCACTACTTTCTCGTCCTTCATCTAAGTACGTATTCATGTAATATATGCCCACATATGTATTTGCATTGTTCCTTGATCACGGGACATACAGAAACTATTCTAAATATTATGGTTTGATCTGGACTCTAGTGATATCAGCAAATTACTTTACTATTTCATAATTTTATTTCTCACTCTGTTGGGCTGGTTCTCATTTTCTTACTTTTTCTATGATCATTACTAACAAGCTTCCGTATTGCTCTTCTTCACTGATCTGCTATGTTATTTTCCAATAAAAATAATTAAAGACTTAATTTGCACTTCTTATCTTCTTCTTTTGGCTGCTCCCGTCAGGGGTCGTCACAGCAGTTCAGTTGTTTAAATTTCTTCCTGTCCTCTGTATCTTGCTGTGTTACACCAACCACCTGCATGTCCTCTCTCACCACATCCATAAACTTTATCTTAGGCCTTCCTCTTTTCCTGTTACCTGGCAGCTTCATCCTTAGCATCTTTTTCCCAATATACTCTGCATCCCTCCTCAGCACATGTCCAAACCAATGTAATCTTGCCTCTCTGGCTTTGTCTACAAACCTTCCAACCTGGGCTGACCCTCTAATATACTTATTCCTAATCCTGTCCATCCTCGTCACACCCAGTGCAAATCTTAACATCTTCAGCTCTGCAACGTCAAGCTCTGACTCCTGCATTTTTGTCAATGCCACTGTCTCCAACCCATATAACATAGCTGGTCTCACTACCCTCTTGTAGACCTTCCCTTTCACTCTTACTGGTACTCGTCTGTCACAAATCACTCCTGACACTCTTCTCCACCCACTACATCCTGCCTGTACTCTCCTTTTCACCTCTCTTCCACACTCACCATTACTCTGAGCTGTTGATCCCAAGTATTTAAACTCATCCACCTTCGCCACCTCTACTCCCTGCATCCTCACCATTCCTCTATCCTCCCTCTCATTCACACACATATATTCTGTCTTAGTCCTGCTGACCTTCATTTCTCTTCTGTCTAGAGCATATCTCCACCTCTCCAGGGTCTCCTCCACCTGTTCCCTACTCTCACTACAGATCACAATGTCATCTGCAAACATCATAGTCCACGGGGAGTCCTTTCTGATCTCATCTGTCAACCTGTCCATCACCATTACAAATAAGAAAGGGCTCAGAGCTGAACCTTGATGTAATCTCACCTCCACCTTAAACGCATCCGTCACTCCCACCGTAGACCTCACCACTGTCACACTACCCTCGTACATATCCTGTACCACTCTTACATACTTCTCTGACACTCCCGACTTCCTTATACAATACCACAACTCCTCTCTAGGCACCCTGTCATATGCTTTCTCTAAATCCACAAAGACACAATGCAACTCCTTCTAACATTCTCTGTACTTCTCCATCAACACTCTCAAAGCAAACATCGCATCTGTAGTGTTCTTTCCTGGCATGAAACCATACTGCTGATCACTAATCATCACCTCCCTTCTTAACCTAGCTTCCACTACTCTTTCCCATAATTTCATGCTGTGACTGATCAATTTAATCCCTTTTTAGTTATTTGCACACAGAATTAAAATAAAAAATCAAATTGTGTGCATCTTCAGATGAACCTTTATGGGGAGATGATTACTATTTTCATTAATTTGGACTTCAGATGGGTTTGCCTTGTGCCTTACTCTAGTAAATCATGACATAAATCAACAAGTTTGTAATCCAGATGTATGGATAATGCAAACTAGACATAGGAGGTAATTTAGCAAAGTGACCATTCCATCAGTGTTCTAAATCCAATAGCTTCCTATCAGGTAATTACAAATCGCTGACGTTACAAATTCTGGAAGACAACTTGGCAGGAAAGCAAAAAGTGTCAGTCTTTAATGTCATAAGTGAGGCATACGTATGACTTGAGACACAATTTTTTCTGCAAATGATGTTTAACATAAGCTAGAACAAAGTTTTGTTAGTGACATTTTCAGATTTCCATTTCTGCAGATGTCACTCCAAACACTTGAGGATGATCTCAAGCATTAGATGACAAAGATACATAATGTTCCTAACCTCATCTATACCAGTGCAACAGTAAGGCATAAAGATGTGATCACTTCTGATTTGATTCACTCTGTAACAGCATTATTATTTCTGTTATCAAGTCGTGCTTTAAGATAAGATATCAGTCTTCAATTCACAGTATCATCTACTTTTGATAGGGATCATAGCTAAGATATATGTTTTGATATCTTTAAATGTTATGGTCGCATTACATGTTTAAAGTGCATGTTTGTCAGCAATGCTCAGATTTCCAATCTGACAGGCTGTGTGTGTGTGTGTGTGTGTGTGTGTGTGTGTGTGTGTGTGTGTGTGTGTGTGTGTGTGTGTGTGTGTGTGTGTGTGTGTGTGTGTGTGTCCGGGTATTGCAAATGTGATGATGCAGTGTAAAATAAAACTCAAGTCCATATTGATGTACTTTATTATTTAACTGAAGGGAAAATTTAGCACTAGTGTTCAAGCAGGCATTAAAAGATATTGAAATCATTAAGCAAAAAAAGAAATAAAATCAGAGCACGTCAGGGATTTGAAATGTGATTAATGTGAAGGAGTGATATAACAGGGTGGCAAAACAGTTACTGGACAGTGCAGCAGGCAAGTTATGACTTACAACAAGTCTGATACATTATTGCTTTTCTGAACAGTATCAGATTTATCACATAAACTGCTGTCTGCATATCTAGAGGTCCCTTGTCAGCAGGAATTGGACCAGTCACAGATACTAAAGTGTGAAAAAAGTACTAGGACTTTGTAATTTATGACATCATACTAGGACTTTGTAATTTATGACATCATAATACACACAAATTTTACTTCAAAGAAAGTAAGGAAGGAACTTTGCAGTTTAGTAAACATCTTAGGTTAGTGACATGGGACTGAGGCATAGCTATCTACTGTTTGGTCTAGACTTAGGAGCAAAGTCAAAATTAATGTGGGGGGGGGGGCGTACAAAGGCCCATTAGTGACAATTTTTAAATATCGCTCTAACTTGGAAGAATATGTTTTGTATGGAAATGTATTTATGAATAATTAGTGTGAATCACTAATAAAGCAGATACCACTTAAATCCTCCTTTTGCAATTGGAAACTTTAATCAGGAAGCAGAGTACCAGCTATAAAATTTATAGTAACTATTGGGGCACTGAAATATATCGCAGTATAATCCTAAGAAGAAAAATGTCCAGGTCTTGTGTCTTGGTGTATGCTATTTTCTAGTTGATTGTACTTGAAATGTATAAAAACACACCTTACTTGGTCAGCTGTTAATGTTATTTTTGTTCATTGCACTCATGCAGGAAATCTGCAGCAGTAAGCCAAGCCATATGAAGCTGACAAGAAATTGAAATAATGTTGTAGTCCTACAATAATGATTCAGGTTTTCCTTTGTTCATTTTAAATGAAACTTCAGCGTGTCCTATAATACTGACTGAGAAATATTTCCCTGGAGAAAGCAAGCGTAGGTAGTAACCTAGAAGGGAAATGTTGAGGCACAAGTACATTGCTATAAATAAAAAAGAAACCTTGCAATGAGGACTGCAACGTAAATCATTTCTTAGAATATCTGTGAAGATAAAATTTATCCAACACACTGCCCAGCTTATGTCCCAAAGAGTGATGGATTTCCTGAAATGCCTTTGAAATCAAATCCCTAAAGCAGAAGGTAACAATAGTTAGATTTTTTGTCCACTCAGCGCAAAAGCACATTACAGATTCAGTAACTCTGCATAAGAATTTTTTATATAAAATGAGTAGGTTTCTGAGCTGTTACACCTGCTGCAAGTACTATGAACATTGCATACTAATTAAGTACTCATCTTGGCAATAGGAACCAACTTAAGTGATAAACATATATCAAAGTCTAATATGTCAAAGAAGGAATGCTAGGCCTTGTTGTAGTTTCTGTATTCCTCTTATGTTTTTCAGTTGTCTTATTGCAATTCACTTTCAGGTGCTTCTAAAGAAAACCATTAGCCTTTACTGATTGCTACAGCCACAGAGACAGACAAAAAGAGATGGTATTTCTTCCTCCCAAATAAAGATGGTCTTTCTTCCTCCCAAATAGAGATGGTCTTTCTTCCTCCTCTTCTGTCTAGCTTTCTCAATCTCTAATCTGTGTGATGAAAATTATAACAGTAAAAACTGAAACATATACTGTACATATATTACATGTGAAAGAAGGCTTGCATGAATATTTAGCTAGGATCTCTTGGCATTTTGGTATTCATCCTATTGTCCTAGCCAACAATTAAAAAAATGAAACAGCATTTGCACTGTCACTGTTAGTGCAGTGTTATCAGTATTATTAGGATTATTACTGAGTTTAGTGACCAGTTATTAACTGTATAAAGAAACCTTTTGAAGACAAAGCCATGTTTAGTTGGCCAGGGCGTCCACATTAAGTTCCTACCCTACATTCATCTATATGTACCCACTCTGGGACAGGAAGCTAACAGAGCACACCAGTCATTGGGTTAGTCAGAAATATGCTGATGTTTCTGTTAATGTACATCTTTGCTGGTTTCATATAAACCTTAGTAATATATGTATTTTTTAGCAAGAAAAATAGATACTTGTCTCTTGCTCATATTCTGCCACAACACCATACCACCCTCTAATGGTAGGCAGAAGTCGAACACTTAGTACTTAAATATTTAAACTGAGGACTGAGGCACTAAATGGGTATTCTAGCTACTGGAGCTGCATAGTAACCACCCTTTGAGAGATGGAATAACTTCATTAAGTTTTGAATTTACTACATTAGAGTAAAACATGTGGTGTAAATATACTTGCCTTTAAGTTGCTACGATTGTCAAAGGGGTGGTGTCATCCAGGGTATGAGGGGCTATTGATGTTTAATGATGCTGTGGGAGTGGTTTCCTTCAGATTGTATGAAGCAGCTGTGTAATTTGGTCTGCTCACCCTGAAACTCGGGGACAGGTAAGTCCAGTTGCTTTTTGTTTCCTATTTAGAAAAGAAAAAATTGTGTAAAGAGTTGAGTGAAGGTATCCACCATTTACCACACTATTCAGTTGCTCCCTTGTAAAAGTAAAGTGGTAAGCGAATTTAAACCATTTCTATTTTAAAGTTAGTGATGCTTCTTATGGCATATAAATGATATAATAGTCTTCAGCATGCTCTTTGTATTGATTGCAGGTAGGTAGCTTGTTCCTGTTTTGATCTAGCATTCATGAAAAAATGGTTCTTTTGAGGGTGAACAGTTATATATATATATATATATATGTAATACTACTATGACATAAGACAGGCTCAGACATACACATGCACAACACCAAATTTGTCCCCTTAGCTAACCCTTACCCAGTCACAGACATGCACCTAATACCAACCTACTTTCCTCTAGCTGCAAAACAGATTTGCAACAAAGCATGTTTGCACAAAACAACCTACAGTTCATATATATATATATATATATATATATATATATATATATATAGAGAGAGAGAGAGAGAGAGAGAACATGCAAATGCCTGTAAAATTAATAAAATAGGTGCTATAATTGTTCAACACGTGACTGTATCAGGAATACAGTATATTTTGAACTTCATCTAGAGCAGGGAATATGTAAGAGTAATAGCTGTATAGATTGTAATACTTAATATTGCAATTTACATTGCCACTTCCGACATTTGTCTTTTTTTATATCTGAAATTAAACTATAATGAAATTTAGAAATAAGATGCAATTTTCAAGAGTGGATATACACAAACACTTAAACTTCAAGTGTTGCAGAGATTGCTTGGAGTTTAGAGATGAAGATCTGAGTAACAAAACATGAAAATAGGATTGGAAAGTTATTTTACAAACAAGTGATTCACCTGAACTAAGAGAGACAATTTCTATAGGGCCAGACATGATAAAGACATGAGGATAATACTTTATAGATATGGTATCAGCTATTTTCTGTTATATAAAGGATATTAAAACAAAATAGATTTTATGCTTAAACTTGATATACATGGTCCTTTATATCCTGCATTTATTATTGCACTAATGAACCAGGGTTGCACTTAGCACCTTTTAGTTTGATATACATATTCAAATCAGGCATTTCAAATACTTTTCGTTATTCCCTATCCTAGTTTCATGTTGGTACTGGGCAGGAATTTATTAGTACCACTAAGAACCCAGAAAAATAAGCCCTTTGAATTGCTCCATTTCAGCAGCTTCCACCTTCTTTGTCTGGAAAGGATATGCTGCATAATTCTGAGGAAAATTTGACTGTGCATCCAGTTACTGAGATAAATTTGAAAGTATGAAGAGTACCACTTTGACAGGTAAGGAGATGTTGTTCCACAGGCATGGATGCTTCCGGCTAAGTACCTCTCTCACCAAGCAGGTGTACTTATTTATGCTGTTTGAGATTCTTGTTGGGAGTGTTTAAGTTACCATTGGTTCCATGGAGGTGCATGAGGTCAAATAGAGTTGGGTCTTTTATGGCTCAAAAACAAGGTAAAGATCACTGCGGATGAGTTGGTAGGAGCGTGAGAACAAGACGTGGGCTGCCATTCTTTCTATGTAACTAGAGAGACCTGAAACCAGTTGAATTTTAGTTACGACTCTATGAGACATTTCAGTTTGGACTATATGCTTAGAAAAAAAATTGAGAGAAGTGTTGTATTCAGTGATAGACTACACGCTGGAGCTAGGACAGCTTTAATTCTGCAGAAAATGCCTATGGACATTTTTCCAAACAAAAATGGTTTCTGAACTATTGCCAACATAAATGATGGTCAGATGATGATGAGTTTTAAACAGGGATGCCAAGGTCCCTCTTCACAGCATTACTCTTGAGGAGTGCATCACTTATAAAAAGGACATAAGATTGTTTTCCAAGTAGAACAATGGTTGGTCTTAAGCTAACTGCTAAGAAATTCTCAACAACACCATGAGATGGTATAGACAAGCCCTTCCCTTGCTGAAGTAGCTATGTGTTGAAAGATGAATTGAGAAATTAATCATGTTTGCAGTCACCAGCAAAAGTAGAAAATCATAAGCCTGTTGCATTAGATTGAAAATGTAGAAACAGATACCAAAAAGGGATGGGCCCAGTAATGAATCTTGTGCTACACTGCTAGTAATATTTTTACAGTCAGATGAAGTTCATGCAACTTTCACTACACTGTTTCTCTCAATCAACCAATTAGCTATCCAGTGCAGAATGTATATAGTTATATTAAAGGAAGTTAACTTATCAATCATAACTACATGTGAGATTGCCTATCTTGATTTTTGCTAAAGGATTTGACACAATGTGAGGGGCCTGTTGTCCAGAGGGATTAAACCCTTATTGCACCCCAGACTCCCTTATTTAGTTAGAGGCATGGGTGCTTATGGGACCAGGTGAGGAAGATGGGAATAAATGGCCAGTGACTGCTCAGCCATCCTAGGGGGAAGGGGGGAGGCAGACTGGCTTGCTGCCACAGCAGCCTGGTGAGCCCAGTTCTGCAGCTGGTACAGCACTTGGTTGTAAAATAGCTCATGCCTAGAACTATGTATATACACCTCCCAGTGGCAGCTATGGAGAAGCTCACAAGGTCCATGTGGGCTGGTAGATTCAGGTAAACACTATGGCAGCAGTGTGACAATACGCAATCATCCTTGATTTCCTTGCTGGCCCTGAACATTGGTCAAGTAGAGCCTGGGGTGGCTAAGGCAGGTCCATTCGACCCAATGAGCAAAGAGCTTCTGGCAGCTGATCATCATCTGTGGGTCCCAGGAAACCTTTAAAAAAAAGGGGGGTGGTGGTGGTATGAAGAGTGAACATTGGCCATGGCTTCAAATAAAAAGTATGGATCTACTCTTAGTTAAATCAGTTTAGGTCAGCTTGTCGGGAGTAAGTAGGTATTGGTAAGCTTTGATACGATGCACTCCACAGTCTTATAAATAACACTGAGAGAATGGTGGTAGTTACCCTCACATAATTTCAAGAAAATTCTACACTTATTTCCAAGCTTGAAACTACCTATAATAAGATCGCCAGATTTGCAGCTAACCAAACCTACAAGTCACACCATTGCTTAGCACTACAGCAACTAGACTGGCTAGAATTCCCTCAGCTGCTCCAACTATACCAACTACAAATCTTCCACTCTATCCTCCATCTACCCTCCTTCTGCCCCAGCCTCTCCACTATCATATCCAAATATTCCCCTGCTAGGACACTATGCCACTTAAATCAAGAATTATTAGATATCTACAAACCCAAAATCAAAATAGGCTGCCTTCTATATAACTATAACCCAGCTACATCCTGGAACCAACTCCCCTTGGAAATAAAACCCCTCCAGCATAGCAAAAGTTTCAAATTAGCCACAAGGAAATATCTAAAAACAAAGTGGTCTTGCCACTGTAGCCAACCACCCTGAAAACACCATCCTTTCACCTATTTTACCACCACACTCTTAATGTATCTCTAACACTATTCCCTTGCCTATTCTACCTCTTCCCTTCATCTATCTCCAACCACTCTTAATTCTTACAGTCTCAAAACAACCTACCTGTCTAGTCTGTTTCCTATGCTCTACCTCCACTACATCTCCTACTAGCCATTCTTACTGTCCTTTCTTGTTTCCAAACTCCTATACAACTAGATCCTACCCACTTTAAATACGCATCTGCCTAACTATTAACTCATTTTGCTCTAAGCAGCTTAAATGATATTGTAAATAGTCACATTTTCTTCTGCTAATTGATTAAAACCTTGTTTGTAACAACTCACATACTTGTCTGCCAATTGTTAATACTCTGTATAATTGAATCACCTGAGGAGCTTTTTTTCGCTCCAGGTCTCTGTTTGTAAGATCCTACAGCTGATTGTTACTACTATGTTACTAAAATGTAATAAATTGTTTTCTAGTCCTGAGGAGCTTTTCTCCCCGGGTCTCTGCTGGAAATGAGCCAAAAGCTCAGCCAGACTAACCCGGTTAACAAATGTAAAATAAATAAAATAAAAAATAAATAAATAATGGGATCATGACGGCAGTTTTCTAAACATCAGGTTCATAACCTGGGTAGAGACTGATTAGGTTAAAGAAAGGCTTAGCCAGGCTACATTTAGCACTGATATATAAGCAACCTCGCATGTTGTTGGGGCAGTGGAAACAGTGTTTTTCACTTTGGGTAAGGCAAGTAGAACATGATCTATGATAACTTTCAGGGGAGTGTTTGGGGGATAGGTTATGTAACTGAGTGGGTGGATAAAGTTGGAGAGAAAAGTTCTGCTGCTGTTTGTTACTTTATTGGATCTGAGTAGGAAGTGAAATTATTGTTTGGTGTTAGCTTCCTGACATAGCTGAAAAGTGGTTTATAGTTACCTTTGGTGGTAGTGGTTTCTTTAAGTTCATTCTTATATTTACATTTTCTAATGGTACTGTTAATATTTTTGCCTACTTGTTTCTGTAATATTTTGAGGTGGATTAAAATAGATTTATTGCATGAATTGATTTTTTAGAAACTAAGTGATATGAAAATTGCACTATAAGGCATTACTTTTACATTTCCCAGCATATTTTAAGTGAATAGGGATTAACTTCTCAGTACTACTACTAATCTGTAAGCAAAAAAGTATAAGCAGCAGGTTTGGCAATGGGTCAATACATAGGGGGGTACTTGGTTACCACATGTTTTAAACTAGCAGATAATGGGTGTGTAGTCAAAATTAACTAGGAAGAGGAAGACATCGGATGGGGTGCTAGAAGGAGCCATGTTTGTTAGAACACTATCAATGGTATTGGCATTTCTAGAGAAAATGTTGATAATTTGAGAGTTGTCTTAAAGTCTAGAAAGCACTGGATAGATGTTTTGGTGATACAGGTTGAGTTGCCCAGGGCAGGACATACCATGGACAATTCCATAGACTGACCCCACCACCACCAAAGTTGAGGACCAAAAACAAGTTCTCTCATACTTGGGAGAAAGAAAGAAAATTAAATAAAGCAAAGCTCGTATAAGGTTTTTAACTGTAGATTATTTCTCCATGCTACAGTTACTAACCATACAAAAACTGAGTATATTAATTTAAGCAAACACAATATCAGCTTCAGCTCATTAACTGAAAGATGATAGAGATCCTTTCTCTTCTTCTGACATAGATTGTCATCATTAGATTATACTTAAATATTTTCTCTGGAGAATCGTATAATATGGATCTGTGAAGTAGGCAAAGAATAACTTCTCTAAAATGTCTTACAGGGAAACAAATTTGAAGAAATGCATATTTGTGTGTTTACTTCTCAACACAGCTGTTTTTCTTATTTGTAATCAAAAACTTCAGAGATGTATTAGAAATGGAAAATTCAGTGATATCTGTATTTAAGTTTGATATTTTAAAAAGTTACATGCACATACTACTTGCTGTCTGAGCAATTGTAAATGTCACTAGGTCTTGAAGACTGAAATTTCTATAGTTGTAAGTTTTGTCCAGGGTATTTAGTTGCGCCCAAGCTAATGTCTGTGACCCCAAAATGTATCCTACCCTTATAAGTTTTGTTCAAATAGTTGTATCATGTAATGTCAATTTGTTTGACAGAAGTAACCACTTTTTCAGGAATAAAATTTTTGTAATACGCAATGCCCATTCGTGACATTGGACAACTGTTGCATCCTTTCCTGACCATATCCAGTTATATTTTGATTATTTGTTTACATATCTTATTTCAAAAATGACGTGAGTTACTGACTGTTTAGTCTGCTGTTTTAGCTTAAGACTGACTGTAGTAGCAAGCAGTAACAATTCTGGTTGTCTTCATTAAGTTTGTATCCTATAATATTACTAAATATTTGGCTGTATCAGAATAGGCCAAAATGATGCATTAGCTTTTGTCACTGTATGAAACAAGTCATAAGCTGACAAGAATAATTGTTCTTTTCTGAATGTTTTGTATAAATGTGAATATTATTTCATTAATGGAATTGTGGATTACATGGAAAGAATAAACACAAATGAAGATATTGAGCATTTGTTTATTAATAAACATAATGACAAATAGTGTATTTGTGGTATTTTGTGATTTCTGGAAATAAAATCAGATACGAGATGTATAAATAAACTCACTATTCATTTAGTTGGTGTCTTTTGTGCAGTGGCTGTTAGAAATGTGAAGCTCTTGCCTAATCATGGTGCAGTGATCTTATCACAGTTTTAAAGAGGTATTAAGTTGTAATCCTTGTTATATTCTTTCTTTTTTAACATTTTTATACATTTTTACTGTGGCCAAATTTTAATCTTTTTCTGGCTACTATCAACTACTGAAAAAGATAACACATATTAATAATCTGCTACAGCAAAGCTGTACAAAATTTTAGAAGGAACTAAAGCAGGATAATAAGCTTTGTTCTGCTTAATATTAATATATGTAACAGCAGAACCAACTTATGTTTTTTTTGTTTGTTTTACCTGTACAGCTCTGAGTGATTTTATTTTTTATTTTCATAGTTTTTTTCTGATTGTTTAGTTGCTGATAATTATCCACAAAATTTTGTATTGGAAGCAGTGGATTATTAGATTAATTTTCTTTTTTTTTCTATTGTGCAGCTATTTGTTTTATTAGGTGCTGTAAAACTTTAGCATTCAAGTAATGCTCTATTTGTCTAGTAATTGCTACCTTCATAGTTCAATAGTTGAAGTTTACATTTTTTTATTCGGGCTATCTTTAGAAATTCTTTATAATGTTATCTTTAGTTACTCTTCATAAAGTTTACTTTTAACAAAGGATCCCGTACTTGAAATTGCTGTCAAGTTTTTCTTCTGTATTTTTCCATTTGACTACTATAGACAGTTTGTCACTGCTTGCAAAATATAACCTTTAAATGCTTTACACCAGTTTTGAAAATACATTTTGTGGATCCTTGCTGCCTCCCAATATTTTTAAACGTGTATCCTGTTTAAATTGTTCATTCATCTTGAATATCTGATGATGTATCTATAGGTCATCAACATCTAACTCATTGAGTGTGAAGTCTGACTCATAAGACACTGAGTTATAAAACTTGGATAATTATCTTCCATAAGAATTCATTACCAATAGAGTTTTTTGTGTGCATCATTTAGGTTTGGGAGATTTTTCTGTTTGTGTTTATTAAGACCATGAAAATGATGTAAATTTGGAAGGTTGTAGCCTCCTGATAAAACACTTAGTTTGAGGTTTTACCTGTGTGGTATTTCAGGGACTTGTGTTCGGAAATGTGATTTGTTAGCTGTTTGTGTTGTGTTTCACAGTAGAACTTAAAGTATTCTGTTAGGATGTCTGTTTTTTTTTAATTCTTTATATTTTTTACTAATGTAATCTTAATTTGGTATGGTCAAACAGCATCCTGGGACTAGGGTAATATTCCTATGGCAAATGTATATGCAGTTTATAGCTATCTTTAACTATATAGGTTCATAGGTATATATTAGGCTAATGATTACTAGGGCCTTTATAAGCCTAGTTTTGCAACCTATGTGTGTCCCACAAGTTATATGTTTTAGAAATTTATATTGAGGCGATTGTTGATTGTGACATGATGCACTTACTACCTCTGTCCATCAGGGATATGGGGGCCAGACTATGAGTGACATTTTGATTTCCCATCCAGTGGTCCAAATTGCAGTTAAACAGGGTTAGGGAGGGACTTTGTTTCCCATGGATGAGGAGCCTGTTCCAGAGAAAGGGAATTCTCTAAGATACATATCTGTGTCTCCAAAATGTCCTATTTATGTTGCAGTTAAAATTTAGGTGTAGTAGTTCTGATGCTGTTTGTTTTGTGGATTTGCAATCAGTGCAGGGTCTAGGGGTGCCTTGTACGCCATGCATAGATCACCTGTCAGTGGCCTGTAGGAGACTGAATACAGAGACAGGACTTTGAGGTGGTCGACATAGGAAATTATTTATGCCCTCTATTAATATATAATATCCTAAAGAGGCCAGGACAATTTTTTTTCGTCCCTATATTTGTTAATTTATATTTATTCAGATTTTTTTAGCTATCAAAAATATATTAAGTCATTTTTATGCATAAATTGAGTGTCTGCATTTTTAATAATGAAAAGCTTTTCCTTGATTTATATAACTCTCAGTTGACAACATTGGTGTAGACATACCTCTCAACTGTACAGATTTTCACAGAATGTCCAAGTTTTTGCCTCATATTTTTGGTCCATTGTTCATAAAATTTTGGCTTTCTGGCAAATTAGTAGCAAACCATTAAAGACTTGAAGTTAGAAAATAATGACAGCTGTTTGAGTTTCAGACTTCATACACTTCAGAAAAGTCATGCTAGTTTAAAACCTGTTATTCCATCAACTTTCTAAGTTTGTAGCAGCAATACTTTGAAACTCTCCTTGTTTGTGGGCTTCTGTCCCACTTTTTTAATGGCTTTATCCAGATTTCTTGCTCTAAGAGGTTGAGAGGTATGGCCGTAGTAGTCTCCCATCCACCAGCTGAAAGAGAATCTACCCCTAATATGTTACCTACAAAGTGACTGTATTCTGTAAAAATGACATACAAAGAGGCAACTTATGAAGTTTTCATAATTTTATTTCAGCTGTTATGGTCATGCCTTAAAGACCACATGTAACGCATTTATTATATTATCTGAAAGTATTAGCATTAGAAGCCTTCATCTTTTTTAATAAAAATTATATTTTTCCTCATTCTAGAATATCTTATGTTAACATGTATAGCTTTTGAATGCAGACTAATTTTTCAGTCCTTATATGGCAAAGAACATTTGTTCTTTTATTGTTAGGTTTATTAATGTTTATGGAACAAATCTTTTTTTAGATATTCTCTACCAAATTTCTGACTAGGTACATCCTTTCCAGACCAATTGGTTATGCTAATTCCACTCCCAAAAATGATTGGTTAAAACACTTTTCCTGCCAAATAAACTGAATTACTGCACGCTTGGGTATGATAGACAACTAATTCAAAGCAAGTCTTTCTTCCATTTTAAATCTTTTTTTTTCTGATTTATAACATTATTAACATTTATGAAATATCAATGTTACTAAGTATTTATTTGTACTTTGTTTATATTTGAATATATGTATGTATGCATTAATTTATTTCATTGCATTTATACCAGGATGTCCCAATTTTCAGTGAAAGTCTGCACAAAATCTCCAGTGAACAACTATAAAATTGCTTACATAATTTAGAACTGTGTTTATAGCTGACTATTTGATTACATAGAGAGGCATTCATGATCAAGAAAAAATTCAAACTAAACAAAAATTCAGCTGATGTAAGTAATTACAAAGCAAGCACTATAAGAAGGTAAACTTGTTTCATACAGATACATGTAACTGGCAGTACTATGGTGAGTCAGCAGTTTAACAAAAGCTATTAACCACAAATCTTTATGTGCGATCCCAAGACAAGGAAAAGGTGTATTTATAATAAGGATTAACTGGGAAATAAGTTAATTAAAAATTAGATTGATTTTCAACTTCCAAATTGAATGCAACATGTCTGTGTCACCTTTTTTGTTCATATTAATTAGTTGTTTCAAATTTGGAGGAATAAGGATGCAAAGCCTCATGTACTAGGAACGTTTGTTTCTCAAATACAGTTTATTTGCTCTTTAAAAGGATACCCATATAAAGTGTTTCTATTATTCCTTTACTGTTTGCTCATTTTATACTTGCTGATAACTTGTTTTCATAATGGTTTTGTCTAGCTAAAGCCTCTTCCTCCTCTATTTCCTCCTCCACCAGTAACTTGCTTTCTCCCTTTTCTACCAAATTAAATTCTGTTCAGAATTAAACAAATTTAATTTCTGACACTGCATGGAAAAAAATAACAGTTTATATTATTTATATTTATTTATTACAGTTGGTGACTGGGGAGGTTCATTGGGCCCGAGAGCCCGTTTTCAGTGGAGGCCCGGGGAGAAAAGCTCCACAGTAAAATGTTACATCCCAATGAAAATACAAATAAAAAATACAAAAACTTAAAATACAAAGAAAAAAAAAATTTTTTTTGTTTTTTTTTTTTGTTACAGTCAAAATAGGTGGAAATTCCACAGACATCTGGTAAAAGAATTCAATATTGGGGTCATTCATAGTTAAGTAACTAGGATGTAAAAATGAGTATTCTCCTGGAGGATGAGTGGCATTAAGTATAAGGTCGGGAGTAAATATATTTGATGCATTAACAATGAAGGATGAAGGGGGAAATTAGTAAGGTATGAAGTTTAGCCGGGAGAGAAGGAAGATAAGAGCTTGGGAGGAAAAGAATGAAGAGTGCAGTTACATTTTCTTTGAGTATGTAGGTAGCAATGGAGTTGTGTTTTGAAGGAGTGTAGGTTATTGCATGTCCTCAGAGTAGAGGGCAGGGCATTCCATTTTTTTGCTAGGGAAAAGGAGGGTAGAAGTTGACCAGCTGGACGCTTGGGTTTGTGGATGGAAATAAGGTTTTGGTAAGAAGATCTAAGTGGCCTGGGGGGAGATATATGGTTGAAGAATATTGGATAGTGCGGGGCAGCTTGTAGGTTGGAATATTAGTTTGTGGGCAGAGACAATTTGGAGGTAGTCTAGTTGATTAGGGAGTTCAAGCCAATATAAAGTTTGTAAGGAGGTGCAGTGATGAGAGCGGGAATTTGCCTTGATGGCGAATTTGGAGATTTTATTGTAGCATACTTCCAGTTTAGAGGTTAGGGTGGAAAATAGATTAGTAAGCAGAGGAACCCCATATAGAAGAGATGGGAGGAGATATGTAGTGGCCAAGGTCTGTCTAGTAGAGGGGGAGAGGAATTGATTGTTTCTGTACAATAGGCCGAGTTTTATGTGGGTTTTCTGGATGTTAAGATGGATGTGGGTATTGAATTTTAAGTGTTCATCAATGGTGACCCCTAGGAGTTTGGCGGAGGGAACGATGTCAATGATGGAGTTGTTTAGGCTATTAATTTTAAATGAGTTTTTTTCTCTGGGGGTGGGGATGGATTTGGAGTGAGTAAATAGAAGAATCTTAGTTTTGTTAGCGTTAAGTAAGAGGTGGTTTTGGTGCATCCATTTTTCAGTGGTTGAGAAGGTGGTTTGAGTTAGAGACTTGAGATCTGTAAGGTTGGAGGCATAGCAGATCAAAGTTGAGTCGTCTGCGTATTGGACAATTTTGGTATTGGGGATGGCTTTATGGAAATCATTAATGAAGATGTTAAATAGCAGAGGGTCAAGTATGGACCCTTGGGGAACTCCTGTGGGGGTGGGAAGGAAGCTGGAGGAGGCTTGGCCCCATTTCATGGCTTGGGACATGTGTGAGATGTAGCTGGAGAACCAGGATAGAGTTTTTGGGGAGATGTTGAGGTTAGATAGATGATTTAGTAGATGAGAGTGGGAGATGGTATCGAAAGCTTTAGATAAGTCTAATAGTACAGATGAAACTAAGTTGCCTGAGTCTTGAGCTGAATTGACAGAGTGTAAAAAGGAGAGAAGGGCTGTGTTGGTATTATGTCCGGGGAGGAAGCCGTGTTGGGTAGGAGAGAGCAGCTGGTGTTTGGTAAGGAATGGCATGAGCTGCAGGTAAATGCATTTTTCAAGAATTTTGGAGATGGGTGAGAGGATGGCTATGGGGCGGAAGTTGGAGAAGCTACAGTTTTTGCCACCTTTATGGAGTGGAAGAATAAAAGCAGAGCGCCATAGTTTGAGTACATAGGACTCGAGCATTGATCTGTTTATCAGGATGCTGATAGGGAGTCCAATACTGTCAGAGGCTGTTTTTAAGAAGGAGGAGGGGATGTTGTCAGGGGCATTGGTGCAGGGTTTGAGTTTGGAGAGAAGTTTTTTTATAAGGAAGGTAGACACATGTTTAAGTTCAAAGATAGGAGTTGAAGGAGTTGAGGCATGGAAAACTTGGGCAGAGGGGGGTGGGGAAATGTAGTTGGGGAAGGTTTTGGTTAGTTCAGCAATAGAAGAGGTGAAGAAGGTATTGAATAGTTTGGCAATGTCTTGGTCAGATTTGCTAGTGTCAGGGCAGGGATTGTTAGTTGCACCAGGCTTAAGGAGAATGTTAATGGAATTCCAGAATTGTTTAGGGTTTTTTGCATTATTTATTTGTAGATGGTTGTAGTAGGACTTTTCATCTATTATGACTTGTTTTTTGGCTAGGTTTTGTAGCTGTTTGTATTTAAGTAGGAATTCAGATTGTTTATGATGTAGATAGCTTTTCCAGGATTTATCTCTTTGTTGCATGATTTTTTTGGTTTCTTTAGTTAGCCAAGGAGCAGTCTTGGCTTTAACTCTTTTTGTTCGTATTGGAGCTAGGGAGTTTAGGATAATAAGGAATATAAGGAATTTGGAGTTGAAGAAATCAATGGCTTCATCTAGGGGTAGGGTTTTTAGTGGGTTCCAGTTGGTGTTTTTGAGGGAGTCCGAGAAGGTGGAAGGGTTAAAGTTAGTTAAATTGTGTGTATATAAGAGTTTGTGGGAGAAAGAGGAAGAGGAAGTGGTTCTGTGGGTGAAGGCAGGGAGGTGGTCTCCTAGTGGGTCGGGGGTGACACCAGATGTAGTGGTTCTGTTAGGGTGAGACACCAGAATCCAGTCTAGGGTGGATCCTGTGAGGTTAGTTTTGTTGGGCCTGGTGGTAGAATTAATAAGTTGAGTATAGTTGAAGAGATTGATAGATATGGTGGGATTATGGTTACTGATTTTTTGCCAGTCAATATTTACATCTCCCATTATATAGGTTTTATAGTTAATGTTTGAGGAGGTCCAAGAGAGGATGTCTTCCAGGGTTTTGGTGGTGTTACCAGGAGGAATGTAAAGGGAGATGATGCAGATACTTCTATGGTCATTTAATTTTAGAATGCCAGATACTAGTTCAGTGTTATTAAAGGAATGGATAGGATTTGGGAATGGAGTGATGGATAAGTGATTGGATTAAATTAGTGCTACACCACCACCTCTTTTATTTAGGCGGTCAGATCGGAGAGAATGAAAGCCGGGGGGGAAGGAATTCAGTGTCAGTTATGTGTGGTTTTAACCAGGTTTCTGAGATGGCTAATATGTCAGGAGAATTATGGTTAAGCCAGGCATGAAAGAGGGTAATTGTATTAGCTAAACTTTGGGTATTGATGGTGAGGAATTTGAGGTATTTACAGTTTGGTTTGTTGTTGGAGCTAAGGTTGTTTGTGAAATGTTTGGTCCGGGGTTGGGACGAATGTCGCCTGCTAAGTTGAGGTAGGAGAGAAGGTGTGTAAGTTTGTTAGGAGTGTGTTTGGTTAGGAATGGATGGAAGGTGGTGGGTTTAGGTTTGTAGTATTTGGTGGGGATTTGGAAGAGTTTTAATGCTGAGAGCAAGGTGGGGTGAAAGGGAGTTAAAGAAGGAGAGCTATTGTGGAAATGAAGAGTAGGGTAGTGAGGTGGTGGTTGATGTGAAGGGTTTAGGTAGAGGTTGGTATATGAGTTGGTATGGTAGAGAGGGAGAAGAATGAGGAGTAGGAGTATTGTAGGGGCAGGGACTGTAGTAGGAAAATATAGAGCATCTTAGAAAGTAGTTTGATTAGAGGTGTGAAAGAATTTGTGATTAGACAGAGTTAGGTAAGGTTGGTGGGTGGGGAGGAGAATTGATTTATGAGGTGTGGTTGCTGGAGGGGGGTGGTTATGGAGGAGAATGGGAGGAGTATAGTTGTGAGGGGATTGGTTGATGTGAGAGGGAGGGAGTATGGGATGGCAATAAATGTAGGAGTACTGGGGGCGAGTGGGAATTGGGAGCAGGGTAGGGGAGCAGAGTGAGCCCGTAGGGCGAACGGAGCGGGATGGAGCAACAGGGCAGAAGAGTCCAGCTGAAAAAGTATCAGCCACTGCAGGTTGGAGCAGAGGTGAGTAGGTAGAGGTACAGTAAGACTGGGTGGAAAAATGAGTAGAGTTTGAGCAGCACTCGAAAGATATAAGGTAGGGAAGGTGGAGTAGAGTTATGGGAGGTTTGGCCTTTGAAGTATTTAAAGGAAAAGTTGTTTATAAAATTAATAGAGTAGGAGCAGACAGAAGGTGGGATGGTGCTGACACCTAGTGGAGAAAGGAGAAATGACAGGCAGAGGGGATGGGGAGTAGGATAGAGCAAAAGGACAAGACTCTAAGGTGAAGGAAAAAATAGACAGTAAACGGAGATAAAGGGTAAGTCTTCAAAGGGGTACAGAAAAGGATAGGAGGACGGAGGTCACTAAATACCAGTGAGAGGGGAGGTATTGTGGACTGCGGTAGGCTGCTGCGTCGCACACACTGAGGGACCAGTTTACAAAAATATAGAAGTTTAGATGTTTCAGTTAGGTAGAAGGCTACATACATGTACTGAAAAACAGTTTAGGGGTTCCACACAGAGGTTCTGTTTCAGGTAAGCCCATAGAGATAATCAAGGATAGCTGTCAGATAGCTGAAATTGTTAGTGAACCAGCAACCCGAGCGAATGCGATTAACCTTGTAATATAACATTTGGTATATGTCTGTAGAATACTAACTGAAACCTACAACAAATTGACTGGCTTGCTGGATAATTAAAATAATTGTGTGTTTTTTCATGTTGCTAAATGGTTTTGCTATTAATAACGTGCTCCCTCTTCCAAAAGAAATATGGATATATGCCCTCACAAAAAAAAAATTCTCAAATACATTCTTCTACTTAGAAAATATTATTATTTTTTTTTTCTTTATCACTATAACATTTTTATTGAAATGTGGTAAATGGCTTGCTTTTATAACTTTCTTGGGTCTGGTAAAACATAATAAACAAATGATTCCCTAAATAAGTCTGTGCTTAACTAAAAAGTGTTCACTTTTCCTATAGGCATTTTCAACCCTGGTATTTTATTCTGTCTACCAAATAAAAAAATAGGCAAATGTTCACTGTTAAGCATTAAGAACATTTAGTTCAACCTTTACCTCTTAATATGAGTTATTTTTTCTTATCAGTAACAATTAGCTGTTTGAGAAGTTGAAAAAAGGTCTTCTCTGTTTAGGCTACAAAGTTTTTTTTATACATTGCAGATTTTCCATTTCTGTACAGACTCTAATGAGAAGGCATGCATTAATTGAGCAGTCTTCCAAAAGAACATTTTTCTTGTATAGGCTTTCCACACACACCCTACTGCCATCTGGTAACATCAATAATTTTATTAAAACTGTTCTGGAATGATTTCTTTAATCTGAATCTGTTGCCAACCCTATGAACAATATTTACTTCAGTGTCGTGATCTTTTATGTCCTTTTGGGTGTGGGGACTGTAACCAGAGTTCCAAAATGCCATTGAATCTGAGATTGTAATATATTGCCATTGGTTTTAACTCCATGCACCTTTCTCTGTATTTTCCCTGTAACCACATCATTTTCTGTTGCACATCTTTTTATTGAACTTTTAGCACTTCTAAGTTGTCTGTGTTGCATTTCACCAAAGAAGAGATTATAAATGTTTATCTGGCTGCTGCACTCATTTGTCTGTGTGATGACTGGAAATTTCATTTAAAGACTTCTTTTGTTGGGGTGAATCAACAGTCTTTGAGAACTTCTTAACTCTTTAGTTTTGGTGGCCATTACAGCTTTGGCAAGCCCTAACATCCCTGAAATTAAGTGGAAAAGAAAGTTACTACAGTTTTTCCATCCACTTTTCTAGTTCTTGTTGGTCCCAATATAAAGGGGATGCTCCTGCTGTATTTTTGATTATTTCATTCTTTATTTATTAATTTTCGTTTGCGACTTTGCATTCTACTTTGCTCTTGTGTATTGACGCATTGAAGACTAGTGTTTCTCTTTCTGAAAAGACAAGAACACAATCATCAAAGGCCAATGTTTGTTGGAAAGTGAAACCAAGTCAGTTTGTGCACGATACCTAAAATGAGGAAAATAACTTCTGTTTTGCCCAAATCTGTTTCATTCTCATCATCCCTAGGATGGCATATCTGTCATTTTCTTCCCTGCAATCCATGTTGTGCTTCTAAGAAAGAAATCGTGGTTTTGGTAGTGCAAGTTGAGAATTACTGGCTCTTTTACTCTCTTTAGAGAGACCAGGAATCAAATGAAAGTTATGTTGCTAAGTAGCAAAAGCAATACTCCACTGTCATAAAGACAATAACAGAAAAAATACAATGCAGTTGTGATCAGAAGAAAAACACTTATTGTGTACTATTAAAGCAGAACCACCTAGTCCTGTTCACTTCCTGAGTTCTGCAGAAACAGTCTAATAGCTCAATGCCCATTTTAAAAATATTTTGCCTAGATTGGTCTTGCCATCTATAACCCAATTATTAACTGGATTACCCAAATTGTAACACCCTATGACTCTTCAAGTTGTCTGATTCAAGTCTGCCAAAAACTTCAACTGCAACTTTAACAATGATCACTGGCCTCTGATGTCTTACCAGATCTCTTGTATTTCTGTGGGCATTCACTGCTTTGCCTTTTAAACCTCTACCTCTCTCAAGTGCCTTATTTATTCCCTAATTGGCTGGCCGTAACCAATTACCAAAATGGGGCAAGAGTGAACAGTTGATGAGCCATCATCCATTGGCAGATGGGCTGCTCAGATTTGTTGCTTTGCCCCACCCACAGTACTGCCCTATACTGGCAGGACATTCACTGGTGTCATTGCTGATCTTTGCCCATGGATAAATATCTAGTAGGTTGTGTACCCCATGCTTTCTGGAGAGTTGGAATTCCTTCTCCAAGTATATAAAAGGCCAACCCCCAAACTGGCCAATTCCTTATGAAGTGGAATCTGTTAGTTGAACTCTAAATTTATGGATTAGACTCAGGGTTGTTTCCCTCAATGCCATAGGACCACTGTAACACAAGTTTTTAAAGATTGGCTGTTCCAACTATTTCCTTCCACATTACTTTTGTGATATTGTTGAATACATGTTCTTAATTTCTAGAAGTCTGTAGAACTCTTTTTACATTAGCTCAGTTAACCAGAGCTGCTCTCAGAGTTTGGTGACTTTAGCCAGAGATCTGGAATATATCTGAACTGAAATCCAAGGCATCCACTGCAAACAACTGAAAAAATAAGTATATTTAAAGCCTGCATTGCACTTTATTTTTTTATTTGAATTGCTGCTTCATTTTTGATTGTATCTGCAGTTTTTTCTGCACTTTGAAATTATGTACTACTGCCTTATATAGTATAGGCTAGATTCAAACTGACTAAATCTAGGCTGTTTGATATCACTGTGCTCTAAACCAGCCATATAACATTAAGAGGACCTCCTGCACCCTTGTGGCAGAAATGTGTAGCTCAGGTTCCGTCTGAGTTGGGGATTGATGGAGAAAGGCTCAGTTTTGGGCTTTCCCATTAGTAGATTGCCTTAAAACTGTGGAATTTCACCTGTATTTAAGCCTCACATTTGCCTGCTGCTGTGCATCGCACAATGGAGGTTAGAGCTTCCCTTAAATCTTCCCTAGACATCTGTCAGAAGAACCCTCTCAAGTCCCCTGTTGCCCTGCAGGCAATTGAATTTCACACTGAGTGGCATTGCCACAGCAATTCACCCTAAACCATCAACAGAATAAGCCCCTCTGTTATTCCTACATCATAAACTAATCTAACTTACCCACTCCCCAACAGTACTACGGTATAAACCTGACATTATGGATGGTCACTTTCCCACCATTTCTCTAGCCAGCCTGATTGACTTGGGCATCCTGAGGCAAAGTAGTAATTGCCTCATGTACACTGACAACCACTTAGTCCTGAATCATATACTATATGTGAGAGTTGTAATTACACTATCAATTTGGAAACAATCCTCTCTCTCGTAACAAAAAAACAAGACATGAAACAGGTTGTCAACTCATGCCCTTCACCTCTCACACATGTTCAGGACACAACGCATAAACCCACATATATGGAGGTATTTGCTAGATACCTAACAAAAGATCAGAGACTGCCCAAGTACAAATTACCTGCACACACCTCAACATTTATAGAAACCACTGCACATAACACACACATTAGTGTCTCACCAAATATGTCCCTACGGCAAAAAAAAAACTCAAAATCTAATGTCTTGGTCATTGGAGACTCCATTGTGAGACACACAGACACTCCAGTCACTAGGCTGGACAAGAAGGGCAATCAGCTGCCTATCAGGTACCAGGATCCATCAGATCATGAATGCACTCAGGTCACTCAAGTACCGTTATGACTCTTATAGTCTGTGTTGGGGTGAATGACTTGAGCTGTACCTCCATGGACTATATGAAGAGAGACATGACTGAACTCTCAGATTGTGTCCCAGATCGGTGTGACCCCAGCCCTAAGCAGTATTCTACCTTCATCCAAGATGATCTCACAATATAAACAAAAAATGATTGACTTCAGCAATTGGCTTAGCTTCTGGTGCCATTCCAGAGGATCCAGTATTTGTCAGCCTGGGAAGACATGGTAGACAGGCCATGCTGCTTTGCCAGAGATGGTCTGCACCTGTCTACCCTAAGCTTTTAGATACTGGATAAGTTGCTTGCCTCCCCCGTAGTGCCTTTTTTAAGCAATTTCAAAAGGATAAAATTTCCGACATAACAAAATCCATCGAGACAAACTCAAGGTTCTGCTGCTTAATGCTAGGAGTCTTATACATGAAACACTTCCTGGAAACACTCCTTACCTTGGAAGATGCTGATGTCTGTGCAGTCACTAAAACATGGTTCAAAGCCACAGAGATCACCCCAGCTGTGCAAGGCTGCAATGCCTTCCACACGATTACACCTCAGAATGAACATGAAAGAACCAAAGGTGGATGTGTATCCATCTTCATTAAGGCCAAGTACACCTTGACATTGGTCAAACAGTGCGACTGTCTTGAACTACTCCATCCTGAATTAACTATAGGCAAAATGTAAGCGGGTTTGCGCAGAGGTAAGCACTGCTAACTTCCAGTTACTGTTTCTTATACTCAGCTTCTAAATTGCTAAACCTGTGTAGGCATTGCTTACCCCCACGCAAACAAGTTTAAACCCACTTACTGCTGCTTAAAAGTGCTTACTCCCGTTTACCATGTGCTCATTTCTTTAAAAGAAAAGAAAAAAGGATTAATAGGAAAGTGGTGAAAAAGGGGCACAAAGAGGGAATGAAAGTAGGGAAATAGCTAGGGATGTGCAGGAGGGTGTAGGGAAGATCCATAGCTGTCCATTTCTTGTACAGCAACAGCTGTGCATATACACTGAATTTGTAGGCATATTTGGACACTCAAACCCCTGAGAGAGGAGTGAGGACAACAATAATATGTTATGTTGCCAATTACACCAGAGTACATGTGTCCAGTGGCAAGTGTTTGAAATGGACAACTATGTATGGGTGATATTTTCTTTTGGGAACAGATTGTCCTTTTTTTTTTTTCAGGTGAGAGTGAGATGTTGGGGAGGGATAGTAGGTATATTTGGAGAGGTAGGTTGGGTAGGTTAACAGACAAAACAAATAAGACTCATACAGGCGCAGTATATGACACATGTGGGAGGTAAACATCTTGATGGGGAGGGGTGTTGGGAAATTGGAAGCCCATGAGCCCCTTAGTGGAAACAATGGGACTGAGGTCCCCACCCATGGGCAGTCACCACTGCACTTTCACAGCCCTGAAGGTGGCTGTGCTGGGGGCTGACTCGGACAGCCAGGCCGACCCTCTAGTGCTGACATGCTGCCCTCTTGCTGGCATAGCAGATCTCTGACCTCCCTGCGGAGCTCGCTATGCACCACGACTCGGACTTTGTGACGGGTGACAGTTTCCTGTCTGTGCACGCTCCCGGGGGGGGTGATCCCCATCCCCTGATGCAGTTCCACCTGAAGGTGGTGCAGGACCAATGGACGAGGAGGTCATGGCTTGGGCCCCAGACGTGCTGTTGCCTGGTGCCATGGCCAGCAGAGTTGGGACAGGTAGGTTCGCTGGGACCCGCATTCCCATACATGCTATGGTGTTTTTGGTTTATCAACATATGCGGGTTAGTAATAGTCAACACATTCCAGGATTAGGTATAACAGCATGCATAGATATTCCCATTAACACAGACATTAGATATGGAACAGTTGCATAGCAAACAGAACACATGCATATATGGGACCACAATGGTAATAACAACAGCATGCAGGTACATTGATGGCACCATGCCACCAATGTTGGAGTATTTCAACATAGCGCATGCATAGAAACAGATTTAAATAATTATCAAACAATAGGACATATGTCCCAACATTACAGTGGAGTCAACACGTACCAATTGAGGTGGGTATTTAGTGTATTGTTGGAGATATGGCGGGAGGGAGAGAAAGATGTCAATTAAGAACTAGTATATTCCTGTAGTTTGCATTACTTTCCTAGTCAGTGCTATTATCTGTACCTTACAAGTATTACTACACTACCCTATTGCCTTAGTTTGGACAGTGATATGGTTGTCGACAACTATATACATGGATTGGTTTTACCTGCGGTATACACCTCTTACCTGGTATACCTGTGGAGGAATTGTTTGTTAACACTAACTAACTGTTTCTACACATACTCCCAGATTCCAGGTTGATGTTATGCACATACCTGTCCATCTCCTTTTGCACAGACACTGGCCATGTCTTGAGCACATGCAAGTGAACTGGGACATATGTAGACTATTGTCCTTTTCAACCTTTAGTGACTTACAGCACTCTTATACAGGATTTCCTAGACAGTTATATTATGTATCACAGTTTGGGTGACAGTGATCAGTGATACCTTATTATTCAGAGCAACTGCAACACTCACAGTGCCATACAATACCAAAGTAAACAGTACCAGTACAGGGTGTCAAGCTTTTATTTCTAGGCACAGTGTTCGTATCTGATGGACCTACGGGAGCAATGTTTGTTAGCACTACCTGACTGTTGCCACACAAAGTACCAAATTTTACATTAGTATTATGCACTTACATCTCACCCTGTTACAGTACACACTCTGGTCACAGTTTGACAACATGGGGGTGCAGACGGAACATACTTGGGTTATTATTCCCATAACAGTTTGGGGAGTGGCTAAAGTGACAGGTTTGTTCTTATAGATGTGTGACAATCAGTTGTATTTTTTGTTTGCAGCCGATATGTCTGGGATCATCCCACTGATTTCCCAGGGAGACACAGTGACAGGCAGCAGATATGGGCCAATTTACTGGGCATTCTGGACATATCTGTACAGTTGTGGGGTATGATTCTGTATGCAGACTACTACCACTCCCGGGATTTGAACCATGGCTGTTTGTGCTAAAAATACAACAGTTCACATCTCTGTTGTGTGTGCTATTTGGATTTTGTTGTCCGTCTTTTCACTGTTTTCTATGTCTCTCCCAGCTGTACTAGCTGACCTCTGGGGATTACACCAGTCATATACAGACATTCCTATACATTTTTAATTTATGTTGCACAGTGTGGGTAACAGTGCTTAATATAATAGTACTATTAAGTGATTGCAAATCTACATTACCATATGATACCAGAGTAAACACATGCAATACAGCAGTTAGACCTTCATTGTCAGGCTATTATGCTTTTATTTACATACAACCTATATGAGACTCTTCTTGCCATATTCTCTGGTGTATGCAGTACTTGCCTTAAACAATACAGACTTTATACAGGCAATTAACTTACTAATACAGTTAGATTTATTTCCTATGACAGTACATGCAAGAGTATTACTAACCTGGCTGGCATTGCAACCTCTCCAAACGACAGCCATGGGCCTCCTGGTTCACAGCCCACTCACTTGCCACTGTGAAGGACATAAGAGGAATATTTAGCAGTGGCACTGGTGAGGTCACGGGCGAGATGGTGCTAGGCTTCCGCTTTATATTGGGAACCCTGGTACTGGCCCTGTAGCAGTCTCTGCTCATGGTCTTTGACAAGGAGTCCTGCCATGACTCCTGGAAGCCCCAGTGCTGCACCAGAAAGTGCACTCCCTCTCCCATACTAGACATAGTGCCTGCAAGGGGAAGTTACAACTAGTTATGAGATGTATTCCTGCCTGTTGGGTTTAAATAGGGCCGATTTCCCACTCTTTGCCATGATTGGACAGTTTTGAAAAGGTTAAGCTATGGGCAAATCTGCTTACCTAAGTTTGGCATTGTTTAAGGGGGATATACCAGTGGATAAATTGAGTTAGCTGGCCTACACATTGCTTACACCTACTAAGCTGGCCTGTGCAATGCTTAGCGTTGCTTAATATTTACTTTGCATTATATTTGCTGTTTGGCATTGATTTATTATTCATTACATGTTATATATATATATATATATATATATATATATATATATATATATATATAGTATCCATGATTCATGTGTACGTACACTGTATGGGGTCCTTGTGTATAATAGGGAACTTCAACTCCATTACAATTACACCTCACATCTGGGCTTACTTCAGTACTCCAGTTCACATATTTATGTTATGTAGTAGGTTATAGAACATATGAATGTATACAGATTCCTTTCACATGTTCAGTTTGATTTTTCTATAGTGAGGATTTGTTTGGTGATACCTCCATCTTATTTACTGTTGTGATGGCTTAGTGGTTAACTACTGTGACTATAGTGTATCGGGTCCTGGGTTCAAGACCTGCAAAGGCTGTTTATTTTGTTGCTGGGCAGAACAGTGGCTGTTGGATACCGAGTGATTAAGACACTTGTAAGCACTTGTAAGCGGGTTTGCACAAGGGTAAGCAAGGCTAACTTACAGTTAAATATGCTTACAGAGAGCTTCAATATTGCTTAACCTGTGTGCCCATTGCTTACCCCAGTGCAAACGGGCTTAAACCTGCTTGCTAGTGCTTACATATGCTTGCTCCCGCTTACTACTGCTTAATAGTGCTTACACTTGCTTACTAGTGCTTACTCCCACTTACCACTGCAGTAATTTAGACAGTAATGTCTAATGGTTCCTGGGAAGGTGGGGGATTTGGAAGCTGTATGGAGTTATTCATCACACATTTTACCTTCCATTTGTACCCTGAATTCCTGTGTACATATACTATATGGGGCACATGTATTATCTGTAGACTTTGCAACATTATGACCCTGACACCTCACATCTACATTTAATACAGTACTCCAGTTTACAAATATTTGTTATTTAGGTTATGCAACTAAAAATATTGGTCATAAATTGATTTCACGTGGAAAATGGACTGTATTGCAGTGGGACTCGAACTGGGAATGATTGCTCGTAAGGCAAATGCTCTGACCACTACACTATTGCTGTACTGCGTCATTTGCATATATCTTGCTTTTTACCCTCTTTTGCCATTTAAGCTGCATTAACCATAGCTAAACAATGGGCAAACCCACGCACCTATGGTTAAATTTAATCTGTTTCCTAAAAAAAAAATCTTTATATTTGTTGTTTTAACTATTGCTCTTGTACACGTGAGGGGATGTTGCTGGGGGTATGCGTACACCTATGAGTGATCTTGCTCATTATTTTCTGACTTATCTGCTGTTCTTCATTGCAGGGGCATGTATATTCTGAGAGCTCTGCTCTCAAATATGCCCCCCTGCACTCTTACACACTCCATGTAAGATTAGGAGCTCTTGCAGCTTGCCTTCATTAATATGCATGGTGCACTGCCGTCCTGCTCCTAAACGTCCGCTTCCATGCAGGAATAAGCTGTCCTGCATGGAAGGATAGTGAATCCGGCTTAATATCTGAAACAAAATTCAAAATGTTACCTCTGCTATTTATTTGCATTTCTGTTTTAGATTCTGTAGCACATATATGGGAAACAAATATACAAGCCACAGCAAATCAGTAACTGGCACTTTTTTACTGGAAATTCTCAAACATAACGGTATTTCATTCAAAATAAATGGAATTGTGATCTGACAGCAGGAACAAGGGCAATATAATCTCATGAGCTTTGCCCTCACAATGCACTATGGTTCAAAATTACAAAATGTAAAAAGTGATCTAAAGCAAACTGACAAAAAATATGAGTAAAACATGTGAAGCGCAACACTGAATCAGTATCTGGTTGAAAACACTTTAATAAAACAAAAAATAGAGCAAAAAACAGAGATGAGCGCTTTCGCAACTGATGTTGCTTCTTCAGATCTAATATTAAACATGAATCGCAGCATTTAAATACACAGACAAATCAAAAATGTTAATTAAATCCAATCAGTGTTTTAAAGCCCTAGATCTCAAAGCTGGTTTTAAGGAGACATTACCATTAAGCCCTTTACCTCTGTTTGCAGCAAGAATATACATCCATTTAATTTCTAAACATGCAATATGTGTTTTAATATCCCCACCTCTTTTTAATAACCTTTCCATTTAAACATGTGTGTCCCTCCTTCTTTCACTCCATGTCTAGCTAAAGCATACCTTGCATCTCTTTTATTAATGGCATGTATGTGTTTTTTTATATGATCCCTGAGATTCTAGTAGTCATACCAACGTAGTGGGAACCACAAATCTCACACATGGCCACATACACCAAGTTACTACTGCTACAGTCATCAGACACTTTAAAACTATACAGATGTTCACTTAGTGGATGCAAAAAAGTGTTATCTGTCCTAATATAGCAACAAACATTGCATCCCCCACAGTCATGTGTCCCATATTTTTCCCTCAGTACATTCTGACCAGGACGACTGGCAGTGAGGAGTTTATAACAAAGCAATTTTTTTAAGAGATGCGTTATTTTTGAAAACAAGCCATGGTTGTCCATCAAGAATATCGCTATACTTCGGGTCAGACATTAGGACCTTCCAATGCTTCTTAATAATATGACAGAGAGAAGTGCTTAATTTGGGTCAATCCTTTGTACCATCTAACAGGCCGGTTGTCTCTGATGTACTTTTAGACTTGAAACTGTTTATTCAGAATATCTCTCTTAAATTACTCATATTCTTTGTCAGTTTGCTTTAGACCACTTTTTACATTTTAGATTGTCTTGTTGCTGAATTTGGTCTAAGCATGACGGAAGGTGGAGTACCCGAGATGGAGTATGTACCGAATAAATTAGTAGATGGTTCTACATCTATGGATCATTTTGTCCTGCTACTGGTAATGAATGAGAATCCATTGCTTTCATGTGACACCAATTCTATGCGTATACCCCAAGTATGGGGTGAGACTGAACCAAGTGACTTCAAGGTAACTGTTAGGCGTTTGGAGAACAATCTCTATAAATTCATGTGCCTACAGTGGGGAAAGCTTCATTTTGAGGCTCGTCTTAAATTTAAGGTTGCACCTCAAGGTTTGCGGTTTGCAAGATGCCCACTTATGGGAATTTATGGCAGTTGTTAAATCTAGAGACTAGTTCCAAGTACATTCAGCTTTTGCTGAGATTTTTTTCAGCCAGTTGAGATGCAACTGTATGATGAGATTCTTAGGGATCTATACTATATAGACTCCTTCCTGGACTCTGACAACTGTGTATGGAAGCTAGATAACTTGTTTTCAGACATTCTGCAGTATGAGAAATGCCTACAGGATACATATTTGTTTATACCGTCAATCAGGTGTTTGTAGATGATTTTTCTAAAATCTTAGTTATAAGGGTAATGTTGGATATGGGTATATAATCCTGTACCCAAATGAGGGCTAGCATTATTGAGTGTTAAATCTGCAAATACTGTAGTGAAGGAGACATCAGAGTTAGGTGACAGTGACCTTGAGCTGCCATCAAAAAAAGATATGGGTGACATATCACAGGGTGAAAAGAGATGTTTTGAGTTTAAAAAGCTATTGTATTGTTAACTATTGCCCTTTTCTTTCCCCATGGCCTGCATCATCTCTACTTGAATTAATTAACTTAAATCCTGCATTTTATTTCTTCAGATACCTTACTTGTATACATCTCAATTGTCCAGATTTTTGTGTCATATTTTTACTCAGTTCCTCATAGAATGTATGGTTTTTTGGCAAATCACTGAGGACTGATGTCACTAAGCAATGACACACATTTAAGTTTCAGACTTCATATCCTTCAGAAAATGCCTAATAATACAAATCCTGTAATTCAATGACCTTTCTAAGTTTGTAAGAGCAATATTTAAAATCTGTACCTATTTTTGGGTCTTTGTCCAGATTTTTATGCAAAGATTTTGAAAAGTATGCTTACTTCAGTTGCCCACTTGTATGGTAAAAACATGCATATGGGTTTCTGTTTTCAGTTCTCTCAAGTTTTCTTTACTTCCTTATGTTTTTATGTTGATATCACTCAAATAGTCACTTGGTACACATTCTTTATTCTTTGGAGGTTTTTGTATGCATTTATCATGATTCTCTTTTCCTTCTGGAACAGTATTCATACAATCCTGCTATGTCTCTACATATGCATTAATTGAAGAAATGCCATTAATTATCTTAGCTTTGCCTTAGACCTGCTCTGCTAATGTTACGGTTACATTGCTATAACAATTTATAATCTTCCATTTATTCCACAGTATAGTTAGGGGTACATTAAAAGCTATTTTAGCAGTAGACACGTGGATTCTAGGCCGTATGGTGCTTGGATTTTAATTTTGTTCATGTAGCTGCTGAAGGGGGGAGACTGATTCTGTGATTAAAAGCCTGTCAGGTTGGTGTAATTATCATGGAAAAGTGCAGGATATTATCAGTCAGAAATATTATGGCTAAGATGAAGTCAAGCTGAATATTATGGTGGTGTGATCCTTGAAGGGTGTTAACTAAAAGACAGTGGGCCCTTTAAATGTGTCATTGTATAGCTTATTGGCAAACCCATTTCTCAGCTTGAATTGTTACAATTTGGAGGTTATTTTAGGCAGTAAAACATTATGGAAGTAACAATAAACCCGGAGCATGGAAGGAAAGTCCCTTTGATATCAAAATATGAACTTGGTGGAATCTGTGACTCCGTACGTATCAGCCAAGTGTGCTTAAGCATCTAAATATGTTCAATGAATGTGCCTGCTGCAGTAACCTTCAGAACTAAGAAATTAATAATGCATGTGATCCTGCCCGTTTTCTAGGGATAATTAATTGCCCAAAGCTGATGATGCCCAGTGTTGTAGATAAGGGCCATTAGTCCAAGCTACAACATTAAACACAAAAAGCTGTAAGTTTGCAAAGATGTTTTATAGTGTTTAATTATGTCTATAAGGAGAAATCATCATTTTAATGAGAGAGAGAGAGAGAGAGAGAGAGAGAGAGAGAGAAAGACTGAGCTTTGTCCTCCTACCATGGGAATCAACAGCCGTATATAATAAAAAAGAAAATATTTCAGTAGCTAGGCAGGTTGTTGTTTTCTTCATTGACTAGATTCCCATACAAAAACAATAATAGTGCCCTCTATTTACACCTGTTTGACCAAAATATGCACTGTAATACTTATCAAAAAAGTATGGAATTCCAGGGTGTGTGTGTGTGTGTGTGTGTGTGTGTGTGTGTGTGTGTGTGTGTGTGTGTGTGTGTGTGTGTGTGTGTGTGTGTGTGTGTGTGTGTGTGTGTGTGTGTGTGTGTGTGTGTGTGTGTGTGTGTGTGTGTGTGTGTGTTTGTGTGTGTGTTTGTGGGATCAGTTAGCATCACGGTTAAGGTCTTCTCCTCCCACATACAAGGAGCAATTCTGACCTCTGGCCTAAATGTATGATTGCCTATGTAGTAAGTAATGGCTTACTAAAGTTGGTTCATGTTTAAAAAATAAGGCAGGAATTGAATAATTTATGTAATGTTTCTTAGGTTATATAATATATGTGAAGTATAATGTTTATGTTAATATAGTTAGATTACTTTTATATGAATGTAAATTTGTCTATGTCACAAGTGATAATTCAATAAAGGTGTTTGGAAAACAAATCCTCACCTGTGGCCAATGCCTGTTTTGAGTTTGCGTGCTCTCACTGTCTCTCTGGGTTCATCCTCTGAAAAACATGCTGAATGTTTCCATCTCAAACTTACCAATGAATGGAGCTGTGGGCAGCAGTGCGGATTGTACATGGTGCCCTGTAGGGGAAAGTGCTGCATAGACCAATCACTTTGTGCATCTACTGCAGTCTCCAGTATCCTCCAGATAGGAGAACGTGGATCATAGACTGCATGCCGTGGCAGGGCTAGCCACTCAACAGTGTAAAATATGGCTCTAAGTGATTCCATCATGTTGACTAATGTCCCTAAAATGGGCATGGGTAGTTACCGGTCATAAGTGGGCTGAGGATCCAAACTATCCCAGGGACCCATGCTAATCATGGGAGGAACATGTTCACCTGTTGGCCAGTGTGTACCCACCATAAAGCCCAGCAGCCTTGGGTCAATAAGCTATTAGCCGACTGTGTTCCATTTGCCTAGCCTGGGTTAGCTCTGAGCAAAAGCTGGATGTAAAACCAATCAACTTGCCAAATGTGAACTAAGAATTGCTACACTCCAAGTAGGTTCATTGACAGGACGGAGCCTGCAAATGGATGACATGATGGTATGAAAGAGGCCTGACATCCTATGTATCCAAGAGACAAGATGGAAGGGTAATGCAGTAAAGCCACTTGGCATGAGATCCAGAGTCTAAACTCAGGCGGAAGACAAGCTAGAAATGGTGTCGGAATTGTGTTGAGAGAGATGCTTTAGAAGGCAGTAAGGGATACCATCAGAAATGGTGACAAACTCATTGCAAATCAGACTCCAGTGTAATGATAGGGCAGTATTCATAACCTCAGCCTATGCCTCACAACAAGGTTTTGATACTGAGGAAAAGAGTGCATTCATACAGCAGTTGCAGGACCTACTAGATAAAGCAGGACAACATGATTTGGTGTTGATAATGGATGCCTTGAATGCACATATCAGGACAAACAAAACAATATATTATGACTGCTTGGGTCCACACGGGTGGGGCAACAGGAATAAAGGAGACATTGTTCTACACTTCTGTCTGGTAAATGGCTTGATAGTAGAAAGAGAGATAGTCAGAAGATCACATACAAGAGTGGCCAACAAACAACTCAGGTAGACTTCCTCATAGTAAGGAAGGGGCACTGGATTAGATTCAGTGATTGCACAGGCATTCCCAGTGAAACAATCTGCCCACAGCATAAATCACTGGTTGCCACATTCAGCTGCAAGCAGTGGTCAATGAAGGGTCTAAGGTCAACAGAGACCAGGCTGAGGACCTGGAAGTTGACTGGAGAGAAAGCACATGCTCTAGCACACCAAGACTAAGAGGAAATGGGTGGAGTTGAAGAAGAATGGCATCACCTCAAAACAGCATGTGTGAGGACTACAAAAACAGATATGTTTCCAAGTCTGGTAAGAAAATAAAGTACATAAGGAAAGCTGGTGGTGCAATAGTCATCAAAAGAAAGGAGTACAGGAAACAATGGGAGATAGAAAAGACCAACCCGGCTAGGAAGGAATACTGGTTGGCTAAGAAGCTAAAAAGGAAGTTGCAGTAGCAAAGAACAGGGCATCTACCAGCTTCTGGAAAGTGGCTCAGTAGGTGGCACAGAGAAACTGTATTAGTTTGGAAGACAAAGAAAAAGATAAAGAAGATAGACACCCTCCATAAGGGATGCTACTAACAACCTACTCACCATTCCACAGTATATCAAATGCAGATGTAAGGACCACTACCATCAGTT
This sequence comes from Protopterus annectens, assembly GCF_019279795.1. Classification (NCBI taxonomy): domain Eukaryota; kingdom Metazoa; phylum Chordata; order Ceratodontiformes; family Protopteridae; genus Protopterus; species Protopterus annectens. The sequence goes on along the minus strand of NC_056738.1, from coordinate 532,788,701 downwards.
TCTAAATGAAGAAAACCCCACAGAACCTGTACTACCCCAGACACAGCCTATGATGAGAGAAGAAGAGGAGCCCACCCTAGAAGAAGTAAGAAAAGCACTAAAGAAAATGAAGCCAGGGAAAGCAGCAGGCTGAGATGAGGTCACAGCAGAGATGATAAAGATGCTGGGTGACAGGGAAGAATTGGCTCCTGAGAGTACTCATTGCAGTGTAGAGAGAAAGGTGTATCCCAGATGACCGGAGAATAAGCAAACTCATGCCAGAACAAAGGGGACATCCACAACTGTGGGCAGTACAGAGCTATCAGATTTCTGCCGCATTGCATGAAAGTTCTGGGGAGGGTGATAAACACATGCGCAGAGTAGAAAAAGGTAAGATGGGAGATGAGCAGTTCATATTCAGATCAGGATAAAGCGCAACTGACCCAACTAAGTACAGATAAGACAGTGGTAATGGTAGCAAACTGGGGAATCAGAAGAAGCTGAGAATTGAGATAGAAGGGAAGATAGTGGAATAGGTAAACAGCTTCAAGTATCTGGGAGGGATGGTTGAGGAGAAAGGAAGTCTGAATGAAGAGGTCAAAGCTAGCCTCTGAGGGGCTGCAGCCAACTGGTATAGAGTGTCAGGTGTAGCCTATGACAGAAGAATGCCAAAGAAACTGAAAAGTAAAGTGTACAAAGCAGTGGTAAGACCAGTACTACTGTATGATGCAGAAACCTGGGCAGTAAAGGCAGAGCAGATGAGGAAGCATGAGGTGATGGAAATGAAGTGCCAGAAATGGGTGGTATGATGCACACCGGACAGACGAAGAAATGAGGACATAAGAGCAGAAGCCAAAGTAGCTCCAGTTGCAGAAAAGATCAGAGAAGAATTATGGAGGTTTGGGCATGTGCAGAAAAGCAGAATACAACCTGGTGAAGATTTGGGACAGACAGGAAGAAGATAAGAGGAAACAAAAAGCATCCAGCAAAGAGGTGGATGGATTGTGTGAGAGATCTGTGACAGGCATAAGTCTTGAAGAAGGCAGAAGTGTAGGGTTAAATCGAGAGAGATGGCGACAGTTGACACAACACCTCAATCCCATGTAGAAAATGGGGAAAAGTGAGTTGTTGGTGTAGGTCTCTCTCTCACTCGCGCACTCTCTCTCTCATATATAAATAGAATTGTATAGTATATATATATATGGGTCTACTTTCATAGACCGAAGCGCCACGTCACCGACACCCGGAAGACCGAGACGGAATGACCGAACAGGTAGGTTACCAAAAACGCGATATCCCGACGGCTGAGAGACCGACAACGGCAGCGTGTGAGCGCGATATGGTAAGTGTGCGAAAGTGAAAGATGTAGTGTTGGGGAGCGGACAGGTAAGTGTACGATAGTGAGGGATGTTAGGATAGGGTGTGGGAAAGGTGAGTGTGCGGTGGTGTCGGACTAAGGGTTCCGATGAGATAAGTGTGTGGAAGTGACGTAGAGCAGTGTAGGGTAGTGTTACGTGTGTCAGGGTTAGAATGCGGGTGCAGTGAGTGTGCGATAGTGACGGGCTGAATGTTTTAGGGTGGGTTAAGTGAGTTAGGGTTAGGGTGCAGGTAGGGTAAGTGTGCGGTAGTGACGGTGTTGAGGTTTAGGGGTGGGTTAAGTGAGTTAGGGTTAGGGTGCAGGTAGGGTGAGTGTGCGATAGTGACGGTGTTGAGGTTTAGGGGTGTGTTAAGTGAGTTAGGGTTAGGGTGCGGGTTGGGTAAGTGTGCGGTAGTGTCAGACGTTAGGGTTAGGGTTTAGGTTAAGGTTAGTGGATATGTTGTTGTGTGCAATGTGTAGTTGGTGTTTTTTGTGTCGGTGTTGTGGTGTTCGGTATGTTGAGTTGTTGGTGTGGTGTGTTTTCAGTTGTTTGGGGTCGGGAACATGTGTGTCGGCGATTTGTACGTTCGGTCTATGAAAGTAGACCCATATATATATATATATATATATATATATATATATATATATATATATATATATATATATAAAATGTGTGTGTGTGTATATATATATATATATATATATATATATATATATATATATATATATATATATATATATATTAAAGTTTGTCAAATACCACAAATGTCAAAGTGCATAATGTCAGCACCAAATAATTTAAATTATGCACATTGACACAATAGTACACATGCACCAACCATCAGTCTTGGCACATGTAAAAAAAACTGCATAGTGCATTAGTGAATTTTTTTGTTCTCACGTCACCGTAGTGTTCCGATATCCTCAGTCTAAGGGGTCAAGAGGTCTATCCTACATAAAATGCAGAACAGGTGCATGTGGCAAGGTAGATCACCCAATCTGTACCGCAGTTAGCAAAAAATGAGATGTCAAACACATTGCCAGTATTTTTGCTTGTGAACTGTTTAGATTTTATAACTTTTCCACAATGGGTACAGTGGCCACAGGGGACGCATCCCATAAGTAAATCACCCATCAAGGTTGTGTCAGATCATCCTTGGTCCTGAGGCCATGTTTATAATGGCTGAAATCTATACAAACACTCAGTGGGACACAATAACGCATTTTTTAGGTTTATGGTGATTGATAGAATTATTGGCAACAGGACCAATACAGTTGGATGGCACCAAATACTAAATAACAAAGAAAAGAAATGGATTATAAAGTTGGGAGGCTTATTCCCACCAGGGTTTAATGAGTATTTGTGATTGACCAATTAGCAGAAGACTCATTCACAGGTTAAATTATAAAAGGAAGCAATTGTATCATTGTTCTTTATCAAATTGATGAAGGCTATGTACTTTGTATAGCTGATACTGGTCTGTTACTGTTTCCTTTTTTATGTTTATGAGGCTATTTAGCCATTTGAGTTATTAAATATTGAACGCTACAGTTTGCTGGCTTTCTGGTATTTTTTAGTGCTATATGAGAAAATGCCATATACCTATACAAATAGTCTCTGAATTCATGTGTGTGTGTGTGTGTGTGTGTGTGTGTGTGTGTGTGTGTGTGTGTGTGTGTGTGTGTGTGTGTGTGTGTGTGCGTGCGTGTGTGTGTGTGTGTGTGTGTGTGTGTGTGTGTGCGTGTGTGTGTGTGCGTGTGATTAAACGTTTATTATATGTGGGCATGTCTATTACATATCCAGCTGTACATACTTACTTAAACACAGTCACACTCACATGTGGCATATGTGTGTACCAAAAATAACTTGTATTATGTTCGAGAAGTGGTACTTAGACAGATTACTGTCATGGATATTCATCTCACGTCTTTGTTTTGACATCTACTTATTTTACATAGCTGTAAGGCAAGAGTGAAGTCAGGACTTGGGGATTTGAAGAGGCTCAATGCACTTTACTTTTTATTTTTTTCTCGCATGGGATTCTTATAAAACTGCAGTCATCAGCAGGGGAAGTTGCGTCTGTTTAGGAGCAAGGTGAAAGCAAAATCAACACAATTTTAAAATGACTGTCAGTGAGACAGCATGTTGGTGAGGAATGCAAGACACATCTGTCTTTAATGTCTAGATAATCAACATTTGCAGCTCTGTCACCTATTGCTTGTATTTTTACATTTTCGAATTAAGCATGCACGACAGGTAGCATCTAATACACTACATCAAAGCAGTGTATGCCAACTCCCCATTAAAAGTGATAGGAGATGGCGTTTCTATTCATCGACTGGTCTCAGTCACAGTGAAGGAAGCCCATAGGTTATGCTGTGTTGCAGTTAATACAAAATGCAGGTCTCTCACTTGCAGTTCATTTCTTTTGCATTACTTGGAAATGGTGTGACAAATATTTTTGGCAGTCATGTAGATAACATTATGATATGTAAATAAAATGAAAGCAACAGATGCAGCTGGTTAACTGGCTGACCTAAAGCTGAAGCATTGATTTCCTCCCAGTAGGTACTTAACCAGCAAAAATTAGCAGTGCATCACTGCCATAGAAAGCAGTTCTGCAAAGCAGGTTGATTTCCGATAGACTGACAGTGAGTGCAAATCCACTAGAGAGAGAGGAACTCTCTGAGCATCTGGTAATATTGACTGCTCATGTCAGTCAAATATAATGCATGTTCTTCATAAAAGGCACTAACATAATGTTATAGTTTGCAGGCATAGGAAAATGGAGATGGATTTTAAGTTGTCATTGTTATACACTTGAATGATTTTTAAAAATACAAGATATAGGTCAAGTCTAATTGTCATTCAGAATGCTGTGTTTGCGAGATGTCACACTACTGCAAAGAATATTGACTTCATCTCTGAAGTGCAGACTTTTAATGCTTAGCATGCTTGATTTAAAAAAGGCATATTTAGGATTACTGCTATTTTATTTTCACAGCATCATTTTTGTGCAACTCAAAATCTAAAGGCATATTTGAACAGTAGTACTTTGGAATTATTGTGCAAGATTAGATCTAGCAGTATCAATAAATTGACTCCAGACTGACTTTAATATAATCATGCCATTTGTGAACACTTTCATTCAGCTTTACCAAGAGCTATGCATTATTTCTATTGATCAAATGGTCAAGAGTTCCACTTTTTCTTGTTAAAAATGAAATGATTGTAATTCTGCATCTCAGAACCACTGTTCAGATCACATTTCTACATGAACATCCAAGGGTATCTAACCCACACCTTCAAATCCCGGTTCGTTTTCCGTCATATGTATATTTTCCTTGACCACCCTGAAAAGTATGACAGTGAAGAAAAAAACTGACCATTCATTTGGAGTTGGTCTCACATCCTATATTTTTCCTATTTAAAAGGAATATGACATTTGTTTATTTCATTCTTTTTTGACATGTAAAAAGAAATATGCTCTTTAGAATATTCTGGAACATTGCTAAATCTGCAACATGTTTTGTATATTTTAGTCTGAAAATTGAACAGAAAATAGATGTAAATCGGGTTTTCAAATCAATGACAGTGCTGGGTCATGATGTTTAGTAGATATGTTATGGACAGGGATGCCAGATACTGGGCCCAAGAGAATAAGTTTGTTATGAAGCCTAGTATTTCTCATAAGGCTGTAAATCCTGCTTCAAATGAGTTTTCAAATAAGTGTCATAAATCAGCCGTTGAACTGCATGTCCTATTTTTCTGTTTTTCTTTGAATTCTACCAGGTAGACATCTTCCTTCTCCTTACACACACCTTTTTTGAAATGTGGTTTGTGGTCTCTCTCTCTGTAAAAATGATTAGAAAACTGTTTAAACTTCTGTGTAACTTCATTAATAGTGCATTTGTATGAAGGCTGCAGTAAAAATCTGCTGAAGATTACAATTAGTTCAAGTAATTGTATAATCAAATCACTGCAACTTCAATCATTTTCTTTCACTAAGCTCTAATACATTTATCATTTATGAGGTAATAACACTGTTACTTTTAGTCATGGTTTGTATTGCTGCATAACTTCTTTATAGTGATGGTAGAGTAATGCTCCAATGAGGCTCCCAAAAAAACTTTTATTAACATGCTGTTCCTGTGCACAGCTTTAACAACTGCAAAGTATGCATGGTGGGGGATGGGCAGAGGTAAGCATCTGGTAAAAGTAATAAGCTTTACATGTGGCCTGAAACTGCTATATGATGTGCAAATTAATGATTTGTGAATGCAGGAAAGTAGCCTATGGACAATCCTGACCAGTGTGTGTAACATTTTACTACTCATAATCATAATGACATTTTCTTAGTGATCACCTTTCATCCACTTTATGCATGTTACCTCCAGTCAAAGTAATGCATTTAAATCCATTTGTGCAGTGCCATCTTTTAATACGATGAAATTGCTAGGTGACCTGTATCCAGGTTTGCAGGTTTATGCTTTGTTTGAATAAGCACTTAATCCACTCTGAACTTACAACTCCCTCCCAATACACACCCATACTTTGCAGTATTGGGGTTTCAAATCCCTCACCTCCCCCATTCTCAGATTACTAGCAGAGTCATACTCCCTCAGAGCACTACCGCAAAGCTCCTGCCCTTCTATGTCAGGCAGAATTGCAGCAGGGGATTAATGCGTTATTACTAAAGTCTTTTTAGTACTGGTTGTGCCCAGTCCCCAGTGCATGTTTTCCAACATTTGGATAATGGTGTGCATCCAGGGAATTTGAGCCCTTACCTTTTTTCAGTTTTCATAAACAGAACTTTTTTTCCCAAAAATACTGAAATGACCAAATCTTTGAACGATCATTTACTTTTCTGTTTACTGTTGTGATCATTTTGGCATTTCTGAAAGTGATTACCAACATGTGCAAAATTGCAATTTATTCATTAAGAACTGAAAGCATCCCTAATCTGGCTACAAAAATAATGCTAAAATTAAATCTCAGAGCTAATTTTGTAGTCTTGGCATATAATCTCCTTTTGGACCACAAAGAAGAATTTAATCAGTATATGCACATGAAGATACAGTTTTAAGAAATCAGTGTTAGACATTTAATTTAACTATTTGATTATCAAAAATTCTGACACAAATGCATTTTGCAAATTGCATTTACTATCCTTTGCAAGGGTTTTACTTCATATTCATAACATAATTTTATATTTAGTACACTACATGAATGTTTATGCTATTATAATTATAAATCATGAACAGAATCCTTGTTTATATCAGCAGATGTGAACTTAGTCCCAGCCAGATGTATTTTACAAAATAAACTTTTTCTCTACATGTGTTCCTGTTGCTCAGGAGATATGGTTATAAGAATTCTGGTTTGGACATTTGATGTAAAAATATCAAATTAAGTTATGAGCTTTGACTGCATTTCAGAACTGCAGCTTGTAGTCCTCATGCATTTTAATGGTCTTACCCAAAAATGTCAGTAGTGCCACTTTTTATAACTTGTCATGGCTATGACAGCTAGCATCTTTCAAGTGAATGTGCTTAGCAACATGAAAAATGATTTATCAGCCCCTGAAGAAAAATCATTTTTTAACAAGACATTAAAACACATAATCTGTATTTCCTCATGAGGCAGAGCTGAAAAATCTTATGTACAAATACTGGAACATTAACACCTTTCTTACCGATGATCATGAGATGTAAGAAATACATATAACCCTTTCTGAGAGAGGTGACTTCATTCAACAGATTACTACATTTTAGGTCTTTGCCATAGCATGGCATTTTTTATATGCACTGATGTCTTAGCCCAAATCAGGCCAATATTTGAATTCCAGGTTATCCTTCCAAAACCCAAACATCTGTTCAGGTCTTGCTCCCTAAATTATTGCTTGCTGTAAAAGCAAAAGTGATATAGCCTGAGAATGTACATGAATTATTTTTTAAAAATACAATCAACAGTCCTTAATGTCTATAAGTATTTCAAATCACAGTGTGAATCAGTTGCCTTGACCTTATATTCAGAATCAGTTGCCTTGACCTTATATTCATGAGGAGTTCCATAATATGTTGTATAAACTTGGAGTTCTCAGTCCATATTACACAGGAAACTGGTTATGAAGCAACTGAGACGTAACTTCACCTTTTGCCCTGATGACATAACATCTGCTACTGTTATCCATCTCAGCTTGTCTTAAACAGTTTAGTAGACTGAGTATTGCACAAGCAGGACATAACTCTTTCATCCCCCTTGTTACCATGTCCCTGGAGTATGGAAAAAGAGTTCCCGGCTCTTTTAATTTATCATTGCTTTGATATATTTGGCACCACATAATAGTTGCAAACAAAATCCTCTCCCAGTTTGCCTTTAGAGATCACTTTCCAAAAATCACAAACTATTTTTGTTAAATCCTCTTCATCCCTCCTTTGCTCTGATGTCACCAGCTTCACCAAAATGTGACGTGCATTTCCTTCCATCTCTGCTTCTTACAGCTCAGTTCTGGACACACTCTAATGTAAAAAAAAGAAACTACTGCAAGGAACAAAGTAACTAATCATGATAAACATAAAACAAAACAATTAAATAAAAGCCCATTCACAGAACACACAGAACATGCATCCTAGACACATTCCACGCAATGTACTTAAAGGACAATTCTTGAGGTTGATGAGGTTACATAGTGATGACACCGAGTTGAAAACAGAATTTGATAAACCCAAGCATGACTTTATAGAGAGAGAGGGAATAGCGAGAGAGAGGTAGATGAATTTATTAGGCTTGTATCTTTAGACAGGAATATCAGAGGTAAACCATTTTTCTCTGATACACCCACATCCTCCTTGCTTCAGGGAGAAAGTAATGTTAGGAAGGTTAGGTTTCCACTAACCTTCTCGAGTGATGTGAATATATGCTGCAATATAATAAAGAAGAATTGGAACATTCTGTACGCCAGCCATGACCTTAGAGGTATTGTTGGTGATAAACCCACCTTTTCTTTTAAGTATAATAAGACAGTCAAACAGCAACTGTGCTACAGGAAAGGGAGTAGCTTGACACTGGAGTCCCAGAGGTTTGGTAGCTATCCATGTAGACACTGTGAGGCATGCAAACATTTAGTGCATCTAGCTTTGTGCATCCAACACTTTGTTGCTCTGTTGAGTTTCCCTTTTATACGGACTGCAGTACTAAGAATATTGTGTACTACTTTAAGTGTGTAGCATGTGATGCGTACTATATTGGGAAAATGAACCGTCCCTTCAGTGACAGGATTTTAGAACATCTACGTAATATCAGGGATTGCAAGAGTACTAGTGCTTTAGCTAGACATGTAATTGAAGTAGGGGGAGATCATTATTTTAAGTTTTTTGTTTTAGAAATAGTACCAGAAGGGAAAAGGGGTGGTGACTTGAAATGTAAGACAGAAGCATGCAAACATAAATGGATTTTATTTTTCAAGGCTGACATCCACCCCAGGATTAATGACATAGTTTCATTAAAACCATTTTTAAAACAGAGACCACTTAAACACTACTACCATATGAGTATTTTTAATGTTATGACTGTGTATATTATGCTTCCTACTTGGATTTTTTGAACTAGGGATTCTTTAGAGTGTTTATTAGATCCTAGCACTTTAAATGCTGTAATTGTTTTCTATTCATTAATTAAGCAGCATTTTCAATGGCTATTACTGCTTTTTAAACTGTATTGTGTTAATGTGCTGTTGTCTGATGAAGCGGTTACCAACCGTGAAAGCGCTTGATTAAAGTTTATTTTTATTTCCATTTGGAAGTTTTATTTTTTTGCTGCCTTGCTGGGGCTGAACTTGTGTTTTTTATATTTTTCCACTAATATGATGTTGCCAGTTTCCCCTTTCCTGATGGAAAACCATATAATAATGGGCATAAAAATCCAAACCTAGTCCTCTGAAGCAGAATTGCTGACATTCAGGTTGTGTACCCATCTCCTTTTATTTTATTTGGTTCATAGGTTAGTACTAATCTAACTGCCCTTGTGTGTGTCCCTAGTCAGTTACCCCATATGAGAATCAAACCCTGCACCTTGTGTCTATAATGTTAGCACCTTAGCCATTAAGCCAACCTCCCTTTGTTAATTGGATAGAGCACTGATCCCATTGGGCTTAATTCAGTCTTATCCTTCCTTTGTTCTCCCCTACTCTTTAATTCGCGTACCTTTTTTGCAGTACATAATATAACCTCATATAAAGGGGAAAAAACATAAGTGTTACACTTTAATGTGTATGTGAACATGGCAATGCAAGTCTAGTCTTCTTAAGATTCTGACAGATCAATAGCCTAGGAAGTACCTATCAGTCTATAAAATGATATAATTCCTCAACTATTCCAATGTTGTTTCTAGTTTTGTACATTGGAAATAAGGGATGGGTTGCTCCATTATGCTGTACTTCCTGTGGCATGAGAGCTTCTGCAATAGCAGTCTTATATTCCAATTCTGTCATAGGCACTGAAATGAGTAGGCATGGGACTGGAGACTGAGCACCTCAGGTGCATTTCATTTACTATGTATTATGCCCAAAGTCATACATCAGATTTATTTATTTTATCTGTTTAAAAGTAGGTAAACCCACTGGACAACATGTCCCTTTTCAGTGGGTGACCTGGGAGCACTGTCTGGTTTAGAGTCTTGTAGGCAAATGTAGTTGGAGAGGAATCAAACATTGATCATAAAGGAAGTAGCTAATTAAGTATGAACCTTAATCTTCTGCACTGTCTACCATCCTTTTAAATGTTGCATTTAGTTGAGTAATAGTCATGTCACCTTCTTTGAATAATTGAAGAAAGCAAAATTAATTATAAAGGCTGGGTTAAGTCATCTAGTCAATATGTCCCCAAAGGCCATTCTATCAAAGTCAGACAGTCAAACTGGCCTTTTTGATTTTTTAAATTCCAACTTTCTCAAGGTTTTGCAACTTTAAAAATGCTTATAATTAAGCTGGGGTACAAGGGGTTTCTACTTCCATAGGGATATGGAGTAAGCTTTCCACAGGAAAAAAATTGAGATAAGATACAGCTCTTTGATTGGCAAAATGTGATTGAATGGACACTGAGGAATTGGTCACCTGTCCAAAATACCATAGCCAAATTCATCATTTCATTGAAGTTTCATTGAAACCAGTATCTCAAAATGAAGGTCTCTCTTATGGAAATACTAACAAAAATCTTTGTCTTAGTTAAATATGTTGACTTCATGCATCCACAACCACAATAAAGGGGAAATATTTTGCAAATAAAATCTGATCCCTGTTCCCAAAGGCAAAGCTATGGCAGGTGAAGGTGACAGTCACCATGGGTGCCAGGTATCAGGGGGCATAATCAGCAGATGCTGTCGGAGCGGTAATATATATATATATATATATATATATATATATATATATATATATATATATATATATCTATATATAAAATGCACTTCTGGTCAGGACTGAGGGGCTTCTGCCCTCTGTGTTATGTAAAGGTAGTGCAGGTATTCAGTAATGAAGGTCATCGCTGCATTCCTGGTCAGGGCTGAGGTGGTGTTGGAAACACTAACTATGGCTGTGCTGTACCACATGTGCATCACACTGCTGTTATGACATCTATTTATACAATACACTAAGAAATACTTGTACAAACACACATATCTGAGCACAAATTCTAAAATAAAAGTTAGTTGACTAGACAACAAATAAGTGTGCATCTTTTTTTTCAAATTTTAACCTAGAGATGTATTCCTAATATTTATTGAATGGCAGTGCTTTCTTTGACAGTGGCATCAATGAAATGACATGATGGCTTATATACAGCAAAGGTCAGGGTCTGTCAGTACATCTGAAGTGTTTTAGCATCTGCTACTACTCTGCCCCAACCAACTAAGCAATCATGTGGTAACTATTAGTAACCAGTCCTTCAGTCATGTGATTTTTTTTTGATTGACTATATCCATAGATTTTTGAGATTCTGCTCAACAGTCCATGCTGCCACAGCCCCCCCTCCCCACTGGTTACCACATGATCACATGAGACATAATCTGATAATGTTCCTGTTTCTTGTAGCAGTCAGTGGACCTTCATCTAGTGAATCAAAATAATTTTTATACAGACTACTATAGGGACACAACACACTCAGCGCTAGTCAAGTCAAGCCAAGTTATTCAAATTAGAAGTGGAAATTTAAAGCTCCTTACCTGCCTTAATGGAGAAGTCATACAGTCTCCACTAGCAAGTAGGCAAATCATGATACTCAAGCCTTTGTTATTCATTACAATGGGGTGAGGATTTCAGTACTGTTGAGTAGTGAGAATTAGGGTAGAGTTATGAAACTCATAAGTGTAGATAAGAATGGTGAATTCCTATGTCCCAAAAATGGCATTCACCAACAACGGATACCTGAAGCAATTTCAGGAAGAATATACAGTAAAGTGTACAGAGGGGTATCGTTTTTCTAAAGGAACTAAGGCTAACAGTTTTTAATGCAGTTATGGCTTTAGCAATAATGTGTCAGCCAATGACGTAGTACTTTCATTTCTTCTAGAGTTATACAAAATTATTAGACAAAGTGTGTGTGTGTGTGTGTGTGTGTGTGTGTGTGTGTGTGTGTGTGTGTGTGTGTGTGTGTGTGTGTGTGTGTGTGTGTGTGTGTGTGTGTGTGTGTGTGTGTGTGTGTGTGTGCGTGTGTGTGTGCGCGTGTGTGTGTGTGTGTGCGCGCGCGCACGCTTGAGCAAGCGCATCTGTAAAATTCTTGTCTGTCAAATATATTTCACTATTGTTCTCAGAGCTAGTCAGATAAATTTCAAGAACAGTGTACGAGTTCAGTTGAGAAGGCTTTTATTACTGACTAAACTGCAAGTAAAAGGCAGTATTTAAAATTGACTGTTTACCACGCATTTCAGTGTACAGTGGGTAAGTGAGACCCTGTTACACTGGGCGCAGCATTCTTGGCAATTCCTAACTATAAGCTGCATACTGAAACACTGCACATGCATATCTATAGATTGGCCAGTGCTGCTGTTCTGCTGCGAGAATTCACCTTTTTACAACAGATGAATGTTTCTCATTCTGCCTTCCTCTCCGAAGTTTCTCTAATATTGTGTATTATAGCCTCCCTCTCTCTCCAATGTGCACTGAAGTTTTTTTTTTCTTGATGTTGCAGTACATTTCTGACCATCCCTTCAGTTTTCACAAAAGTGCTGTCAGTCCCCCTTTGTCTTTTATTTGCAATTGTCCTCATAACCTTTTTGAATGTTTCTCCATGTCTTTCCAAAAAAGATTCTCCAAACTATTCCAAACGCATCTACTTTTTATACTGTAAGACACCCTACTAGTATAACTCCTAACCTACACAGAAAAGTTTAATGCAGCATCCTCACAAATCAGAAAACCCAGTCACTACAATGATATACCATATCCCACACAGTAGCAAAATGCAGCTGCAAGGTCAAATATGTGTAAACAAGTCTAATAAATGTATAGTAACATTGTTCTTCAGCAGCTGTTACTTCCAGACATTTTCCAAGTATGCTCATACACAATGTCTCATTCAGACTGCTGCTGATTTCTAGCAAACTGCAGTCTACTGTCTTGATAGTTCAAACATAAGATATGTATCATTATGAGTAGCTAGAGAACTGAGCAAAATAGCACACATCTTATCCTGTAGAGTATCATGTCCTGTATTTATGTTTGTTGTGTATAAAACAGGTGCTGACCTCCTTAAAGCACTTACTTAGTATGTAAAAACATTCATGGTAGCATCAACATTTTCAAGGAAATGAAGCATCCTACAACACTTATAGTCAACTTGTAATGTTAAGGGAAAATATTTTAGCTAGATACTATGTTGCTTCTTAAAAATCTCTGCATTTAAAAGGTCAAGCCAACTGCTGTACTTCAAGATCTAGTTTTGCATTAGGCAGCCCCCCTCCTCCGTCATAATAGTAGTCCCATAACAGACCACCCATTTTGTAAAGTAGGTTAATGCTTGGTTGACAGTCAACCACCTTGCATCACAAGTTTTGAGACACCTCTTTCCAATAACATAAACTATTTCTAAACGCTCTCTGTTAACTGACACTATAGGAAACTTGATTGCTTTAATTACAGCACAAATCACAGCTTTCCTTCCCTAGACCATGACAGAAATACTGTTTCAGTTTACACTGCAGACTGCTTAAAACTGGTAAGTATTTTGCAAAAACAGATACTTGTCATTTGGCAATGACATTTTAAAGCAAATATTTATAAATTTTTCATTATTTCTGATATGTCATTAGATGCCAGAATCTTTTTCCGTTATACATATGTTACAATGCAACATGACTTATTAGATCAGAATTAATCATAACTGCATTGAAATGCACAGAAGCTCCAGATGACAACTTAACAATGACACCAGCTTCCTTGATACAAATGAGAAGAAAAAAAGTTTGGAACTGTGGAATATGTGTATCTCTTTTTCTTAAAATGCACTTTGGAATGGTGCAAACTTGCTCCAGTCTGGAATAATATTTTAATTACTCGGTTGAAAAAAATGTCCCCTGTCTTAAGATTTCCTGTTAACCCTTTTGTGCAAGGATTGGCTGTACTAACAATTTATTAAACACAGCTGAATAGTGTACTGCTACAATGTTTTCATTGGCAAGGTCTGACAGAATGCTGCTAAAATGTGTGGTCCTGTAGTCCCATAGTTTAAAAAGAATACAACATCAGTAGCTACTATTTGTGTATCTAATGATCCATGTGTGCTACATGTCAGCTAAACAAAGCATTTTAGGAAGTTTGAGGTTCTATTACTCATCTTTCTCAAAGGTATTGCAACTGTATTAAGATCAGCAGTTCTGACACCCCCATACACACAAATATAGGAAAGGCAATTTTTCCAATTACATGCTAACGTTGCACCACATACTGCAAATTAAAAAACTTTTCATTGATACTGAATAATTACAACAAATGCAGATCCTGGTTCTCATTTGCTGATACCAGTCAAAACTGAACAAATGTCTGAACCCCAACTTTACAGTTGGAGTCCAGCTCCATTCTGGATGGATGTCTCGTTAATGAACATTTTTACAAATGATGTCAAGTAGATGGCATTTGTCTACTCAAGGCTTTCTAAAGTTTTACTGAAGACTAATCTTGATTTATTACATATTGCATTAACTTCTCCTTGGTCTTATTAAAATACATAAATGTTTTGCAAGACGTAAAAAGTTGCTGTATCTGTTAATGTTTCATATGCTTTGTGTTATTGAATATTTTTCTGTAGCATTATAAATTTGTCATTCCAAAGTTCAAGCACGTCATACGCAGTATACTAGCACAATGCAGCAAGACAAATTATTCTCTGGTCTCTCTCTCTCTCTCTCTCTCTCTCTCTCTCTCTCTCTGCAGAAATTTGTAAAGTTTGAAATAAAAATTAACTTTCTGTCAACATATCCTGGCATACTCTTCTCCATGACCTGTTTGAGAATTCTGCTAGTGTAGACTAACAGTTAAAAGGAGAAGTCCACAACATGAAGAACTGTTATGAGTAGTGATACTCAAAGCAGAAAAATAAGTTTTTAAATTTCATCTTTCTACTTCCAATTTCTTTTATTTTGACTCTGATTTCAATTTTACCTTTACCACTTAAATTAGTCTTCAATTTGCATCATTAATTTGGCGTTTATCTTGCATAAATGCTGAAATTGCCTAGTTTGATAACTGAATTATACAGTTTAGGGCACTAGTGAATGTCCTGCAAGTTAAACAGCTGTTTTGTTTATCCTGCCTTTGTCATTTCTGAGTCTCAGAATTAAAGTCAGAATTAAATTACATACTGCACTAAACATTAAATCATCTCCACTCACTGACAGTTTTTTTGTTTTACAGTTCTGCAACCTCTATATCTAGGAATGACATTTTCTAAAAGCAGCTCTGAAATTATAACCAACTATGTTTTCTAACAGCTAACACAGTCTAGCATTTTGTAAAGACTGGCTTAATTTTAACTCACTGTGCCTAAGTTTATTTGCCATATGCACACAAGCCAAATTAAGAACACTGTCATAACAACAGTTTCTATTTAGCATAAATTACACAGTAGAACTGTTTTGATTCTGTGTGTACACTTATCAGCAATTTGGTTTTGGAATTAAAGCAGATTTCATTTATCAAACAATACATCATATTTTTTTAATTGCAACACAATAGCTCATTTATTATGAAATACAAATTCATCCTAGTTTTCTATTATACAAAGTACTGATATTTTTCAAACTCTGAAACTGTACCTATAAGAAGCATTTCTTTAATGCTAGATCTCTCTCAAACTCTCATGCGACCTTTTAATACTATATGCTAATTACTGATTATCAGACCTTGGACAATCATTCTTTCAACTGTAAAAGCAAAGTATTAAGACATACCCCCGGATTCATGAAGCTCGGCGCAAGTCCGGCGTAAGGTTTGCACCGGCCGTGCGGCGTAGATGTGGAGTAGTCACGCCATATGCATATAAATGAAGGTGCGCAGCCACCACAGCCACGTGCATATGAAACTTGCGTGAGTGCAAGGGGCGTATCGAAGTTGCGCAGGGAGGCGTGTCAATGTCGGCTTTCGAGGAGCAACCTAAACTGCTGAATATTATATTCCGCCAGCAATAGTAATCGTACCTATCAGTGTCCATGGAGACTGAAACGTATGCAAAGCAGAGTCCCTGTGAACAGAAAATGAAGACTCAAACACAAATGCATGGTAGGGAATAACGGGTCCCTACCCATGAACAAATGACAGGAAAACCGTGTGCCTGAAGTCCAAAGTAGTGTTGATAGCTATACCATGTGGAAGTGAGAAGTATCAGATGTTAGTGCGCTGCCAGTAGGTACGTCCAGTCCAACGGAAAGGGTCACCAGCCGACCCATAATTTGAGGGCGGGAACATAGCTGTGCAGATGTGTCCATAACAAAATACACAAGGAGAAATGTAGATATAGGTAGTGACCGTATGTCTGAATCATATCCCACAAGCCATGTAATAGTCACATACAAAAGGTATGTCCGTATTTCACATACCAAATGTGATAGGAAATAGCATACGCATGTAAACAAAACAGAAGGAGCATATAAACGAGCCATAACAACACGGACACATGTAGGCTGAAAGGAACAGTATGATCCATACCGTCGACCAAGATTACCACCTGTCCCACTTTGTGAGCGACAGTCCCTCTGTGGGCAGATGTGTCCTGACACAAACATGTAAAACTGGCAAATGTCCAGAGAATATAGGACATAATTCCTCCATAGACGTCATGCAATAGTTGCATTAAACATATTTCACTGGACGTATAATACATAAATGTCATAACAAACAGAATAAGATACCGAAATGCTACAAGAATAAGCTTAGATATAGGCAAGAATTGTAAGTTCTATCTGCCGAACTGACCGTGGGTATGTGTCGGCCTGTAAGATATGCTGTGTTCACCACAACTGTCACAGTAGGGTTGCCACCCTTACAAATGGCCAAAGTGGGACATGTTTGGTACAGACATCAGACTGTACAGGCCGACACATACCCATGGCCAGTACAAAGGACAGAACATAACTGTGTTGCCTACAGAAAAGCGTATTCCTGTAGCATTTTAGTTGCTTATTCTGTTTCTCATAACAGTCAGGTATTTCAGATACAGAATTAACTGTTTAATGCAACTATCACATAAAATATAAGAAATATGTTTGTCCTAAAATCTCAGGACATTTGCCATGTTGACAATTACATGTCAGGACACAACTGCCCAAAGAGGGACTGTCCCTTGCAAAGTGGGACAGGTGGTAACCCTATGTCACACAGTGGCAAATTGAAAAGGTGGAAACACAACTGTTGACTGTGGGGAGGCAATGTCCACAACAGTCGGACATGTGTAAGGAATAGCTTGGACATAGGTAAAGGTGCCATCCTACCAATGAGTAGAACAGGCTGGCAAAATCCAGAAGGCAGCTGTATAATCCGAACGTGTATGTGACACAGTTGAACGGGTAGTACCCGGATACACCAACCAAGTAATGAAAGTGAAGTAAGAGCGTGTACCTATGTGCGTGAGGTATAGCATGTGGAAAGCAAACATGGCAGGGTAGTCCACACAACCATAAAGGTACCCGACACATGTAGGGTAGTCAGTGTGTAACTCTGGCCGTGTCATGGGCCAATAACCAAAGTAGTGCTCTATGGGGTGTGAGTAATTCGCGTGTGAGGGGTGTGTGTTTAATGGTAAATTCCTCAAAGGCGATACTTGTGTCGTATGCAGAAAAGGTGAACCGGAGGTGTATGAGGGGGCAGTGGGTGAAGTGGAAAGAAACACAACCTCATGTAGAAACAGCTGCAAGACAAGCAGACAGGCCATAGTGTAAAACACAATCCCACAAACATATGAATATGGAAATATGCGAGACAAATATATAGATACGGCACTGTCACATACCCACAGATGGGTCCTGATGGAACTGGCCGTAACCAATGCAACACACCTGGATACATAATAGCCTACCCAGTATACCCTCCACAACACACAACCTGCCACCATACCAGAACATCCACCAAATCCAGCCGTACTTGTTCCACTGGTTTGTTGCAGAAACAGCTACACACAGTGACCCCTATGTGTATGTAGTAGGTATTGTCACCCTAGGCAGTGTCAGGATTGCAAACCATGTATCCCCTGCAGGTAAAACCCCCTGCACGTTTTCGTGCAGTCACAAAAATCTTCGTTATTTAACTTGTTTTGGTCTTGACCAATTTTTGGGATATCCCTTACGGGATGACCAACTTGTGTAAATAGTAGAATGGGTATGATGACATGATGTCCAATCCAGTAGATATCTGGACACAAGTCAGAACATGCAGTGGCGGTCCATGACACTGTCCAGCCCTAAGTGGGCATGCATAAGCTACCACCCAGGATAAAATACCTTCCCGTGACGCATGTGTCCAGACACGAATAGGAGGGAGAATATAATGCACACATTTGCAAAGTGGAAAACGGCATGAGGGCGAGGAAGACACTACGTAAACAGGTCAACCCTGATCAAATGTGAGGGACAATGACTGTGTGCAGTCATGACTGACCATACCTGTCAACCTGTGTGAGCAAGATATCTGGATAGAGCCGTGAATATAAGTGAGATAAAGGTCCAAAATCAGGGACAATCTGTAAACATATCTCTTAGAAACATAGAATTTGATAGAATAACAGTTTAACAGTTTAACAGTTGGCATTAATGTCTGGAGTATGAAGTCTGAAACCCAACTGTCTGTCAGCACGTTCTGACTGCAGTCTTTAATGCTGAGCTACTGCTGTGCCAGAACACAACAAGATATTACAGAGGTCTGTGCCATACCACTCAACTGTCCGGATATTCGCAGAATGACTAGGGTCACCACCTGTCCCACTTTGCGAGTAACAATCCCTCTGTAGGCAGTTGTGTCCTGTGAATAATATCAAGACATAGCAAATGTCCTGAGAGTTTATTTCCTAATTTACTTTAATAGTCATATAAAATGGTTATTTTATATATGAATCCTCAATATGTTATGTGAAGTAGCATAAGCAATTCAAATGTTACTAGAATAAGCTATTATATGTACAAAAAAGGTTAAAGTTCAGTGCTATGCACAGCTGTAGGTATGTTTTGTCCTGGAAAATCTGACATCTCTACAGAACATGTCCCACTTTGGGCAGTCGAAAAGGTGGCAACCCTAAGAATGAACACAGGTTTGCCCCATAGTGTTGGTGTGTGCCTCCGACAATCTGCACCAGTGTGGTAAATAGCTGAGGATTGACGTCATTAAATAATGAGAAATATCCTGAGTATAAGACTCCACAACCTGCAGAAAAGTCATGCTAATGCAAAACCTAGCATTCTATCAATGTTCTAAGCTTGCAAGAGCAATCGTTAAAATGTGTCCCTAATTGTACCCCCATCGTGTAGTTTTTGTTCAGGTTCAGTGCTCTAAGAGGTTGAGAGGTATGGTCCGTACATATTTACAGGAACAGCCCTTCACACTTGTGTAATGTACAACTGCATACCTGTAGTCACTTCATGTCCAAAAATAATAATCCCCGTATGACTGTATACAGGTAATAGTCAAATGTGAATGGGAACACCCCTCACCATGGAGTATGGACTGTAACAACCCCACCCATAATATGTAATGCCAACAGAATAAGCTGCTGACAGGTGACCAAACACCTGTGTCTATAAACACAGGTAAAACTTCAAAATAGGGAGATAATCCCTGTCCATATGCTTCATCTCATATTTTGCCTCAGCCAGGGAAGTTCCGTTCACCAGGTGGACAAGCCAAAACCCAGATCACTACATGAACACCCTGACAATCAAAGACCTGTATGTGGCTGGACTATATGCCTTGGTGTTCTGCATATCCTCGGAGTGATTAACAATGCAGCCGGAGTCCACAGCAGTAGGCAATAGGGAATGTGTAATATGTAGTACCGCCTTTTTCCCAGCAGGAGAATGGATGCCTGTGTCGTAGGTGAAGCGGTGAGGCGTATGTTGATGTAGCTAAGTACTATGAGTATGCATATCAATGAGGGAGAACACCAATAGAATAGTGGTTCCGGTATCCAGCCAACGTGAATGCAGTCCCGATTGACCTACGACCACTGCACATATAACTTGAAAGTGCAATGAAAGCGTTCGTGCAGTACACACATTTAAATATGTAAAGGTGAACATGTGTTTCGCAGTAGTCCATAAACTGGAATACAGATATGTAACTGTTATGGTCAGAGTTATGAAAGTTCACAGAAGCACAATTATCTATGAAACATATGTGACCCACAATAAGGATATGCAAGTGCACCTGCGCATGTGTAATCCGCTCACAGAATAGAAAATGAATGGTGTTTTCCCCACGTTCTATGTACATGGCTCATACCTGTTAAACCCGTAAAGTACGAAACCGGACAAAGTCATAACAACAACTGGTACAAATAGGGACAATCCCCAGATATTGCCCTAACAAACATAGAAAGTGGATAGAATAACAGGTGTGTCTCTAGCATGGATTCTCTGAAGGGTATGAAGTCGTAACCTGAAACGTTTGTCATTATTTACCAACGTCAGTCTTTAATGATATGCCACTAACTTGCCAGATAGACACAAGGCTATGAAAAACAGACCAAAGATAAGAGGCAAACAGCTGTACATGCAGCGGATATCTGTACAGTTGAAAGGTATGATATGGAGATATATATACACATATATCCACAGACATAATCCAAAGCAAATTACGAGATGAGGAATGTACAGACATATGTATATATGTACATATATATATATCTATACACACACGATACATGAATAGATATATACACAACAAACATATGTCCCTGTACATATAACACATGTACATAAATAGGTCACGGTATAGCTAATATGGATAGACAGACAGACATGCATGAAAGGAGAATACACCGATGGTTTTCAAACCATTGCCCGGAAAGTACCAGTGTGACAGGGCCTGCAAGTTCTACACGTTAAACATAAATGTAGGTGTCCTTTGCAGGACCCCAAAAATTGATCCTGTATGAAGTGCGAACCGTCATTGATGCAAAAGAAGTCACACCTGCAACTACGATATAGGTGTACTTGCAACAGTAGCAGGTGCAAGGGTAATAACACATGGGTCGATTTCCTAATTTACTTTAATAGTCACATAAAATGGTTATTTTATATATGAATCCTCAATATGTTATGTGAAGTAGCATAAGCAATTCAAATGTTACTAGAATAAGCTATTATATGTACAATAAAGGTTAAAGTTCAGTACTGTGCACAGCTGTAGGTATGTTTTGTCCTGGAAAATCTGACATCTCTACAGAACATGTCCCACTTTGGGCAGTCGAAAAGGTGGCAACCCTAAGAATGACCACAGGTTCACCCCATAGTGTTGGTGTGTCCCTCCGACAATCTGCACCAGTGTGGTAAATAGCTGAGGACTTACGTCACTAAATAATGAGAAATATCCTGAGTATAAGACTCCACAACCTGCAGAAAAGTCATGCTAATGCAAAACCTAGCATTCTATCAACGTTCTAAGCTTGTAAGAGCAATCATTAAAATGTGTCCCTAATTGTCCCCCCCATCGTGTAGGTTTTGTGCAGGTTGGTCCGTACATATTTACAGGAACAGCCCTTCACACTTGTGCAATGTACAACTGCATACCTGTAGTCACTTCATGTCCAAAAATAATAATCCCCGTAAGACTGTATACAGGTAATAAATGTGAATGGGAACACCCCTCACCGTGGAGTATGGACTGTAACAACCCCACCCATAATATGTAATGCCAACAGAATAAGCTGCTGACAGGTGCCCAAACACCTGTGTCTATAAACACAGGTAAAACTTCAAAATAGGGAGATAATCCCTGTCCATATGCTTCATCTCACATTTCACCTTGGCCAGGGAAGTTCCGTTCACCAGGTGGACAAGCTGAAACCCAGATCACTACATGAACACCCTGACATTCAAAGACCTGTATGTGGCTGGACTATATGCCTTGGTGCTCTGCATATCCTCGGAGTGATTAACAATGCAGCCGGAGTCCACAGCAGTAGGCAACAGGGAATGTGTAATATGTAGTACCGCCTTTTTCCCAGCAGGAGAATGGATGTCTGTGTCGTAGGTGAAGCAGTGAGGTGTATGTTGATGTAGCTAAGTACTATGGGTATGCATATCAATGAGGGAGAACACCAATAGAATAGTGGTTCCGGTATCCAGCCAATGTGAATGCAGTCCCGATTGACCTACGACCACTGCACATATAACTTGAAAGTGTAATGAAAGCGTTCGTGCAGTACACACATTTAAATATGTAAAGGTGAACGTGTGTTTCGCAGTAGTCCATAAACTGGAATACAGATATATAACTGTACATACTAATGTAACTTTTTTTTCTTCCCTGGGTATTTAGTGCATAACTACAATCGTATGTTAGCTGTCAAACATTGTTGTAACCTACTATGTACTATTGGAACTTTTTGTAACCTACTATGTACTATTGGAGCTTTTCTCCCCGGGCCTCCGCTGAAAATGGACATGTGTCCAGTCGGACTTTCCCGGTCAACAAATGTAAAATAAAATAAATAAAAATAAATAAATAAATAAAAAACTGTTATGGTCATAATTATGAAAGTTCACAGAAGCATAATTATCAATTAAACATATGTAACCCACAATAAGGATATGCAAGTGCACCTGCGCGTGTGTAATCCGCTCACAGAATAGAAAATGAATGGTGTTTTCCCCACGTTCTATGTACATGGCTCATACCTGTTAAACCCGTAAAGTATGAAACCGGACAAAGTCATAACAACAACTGGTACAAATAGGGACAATCCCCAGATATTGCCCTAACAAACATAGAAAGTGGATAGAATAACAGGTGTGTCTCTAGCATGGATTCTCTGAAGGGTATGAAGTCGTAACCTGAAACGTTTGTCATTATTTACCAACGTCAGTCTTTAATGATATGCCATTAACTTGCCAGATAGACACAAGGCTATGAAAAACAGACCAAAGATAAGAGGCAAACAGCTGTACATGCAGCGGATATCTGTACAGTTGAAAGGTATGATATGGAGATATATATACACATATATCCACAGACATAATCCAAAGCAAATTACGAGATGAGGAATGTACAGACATATGTATATATGTACATATATATATCTATACACACACGATACATGAATAGATATATACACAACAAACATATGTCCCTGTACATATAACACATGTACATAAATAGGTCACGGTATAGCTAATATGGATAGACAGACAGACATGCATGAAAGGAGAATACACCGATGGTTTTCAAACCATTGCCCGGAAAGTACCAGTGTGACAGGGCCTGCAAGTTCTACACGTTAAACATAAATGTAGGTGTCCTTTGCAGGACCCCAAAAATTGATCCTGTATGAAGTGCGAACCGTCATTGATGCAAAAGAAGTCACACCTGCAACTACGATATAGGTGTACATGCAACAGTAGCAGGTGCAAGGGTAATAACACATGGGTCGATTTCCTAATTTACTTTAATAGTCACATAAAATGGTTATTTTATATATGAATCCTCAATATGTTATGTGAAGTAGCATAAGCAATTCAAATGTTACTAGAATAAGCTATTATATGTACAAAAAAGGTTAAAGTTCAGTAGCCTAGGCCATGATACACGAAGCCTCCGGTGTGTATGGATTGAGTGAGAGTACAGCAAGGAAAGATGACTGCCAGGCTATTCAGCAAACACCTGCAGGGGCATGCATGACCGCCCGTAACATGAACACTGCACGGACAATGTTGGGATTTGCAACATACCCCATTTGTATGTGTAATCTATGCAAATGATGTGATTATAGGGTTGCCACCTTTCCAAGTGCCCAAAGTGCTACAAACATCAGATTTTGCAGGGCAAAACATACCCACGGCCAGTACAAAGGACAGAACTTCAGTGTTTTGCCTGAATAAAAGTTTATTCTTGTAGCATTTTCTTATTCTGTTTCTTATAACATTTAGGTGTTTCAGATACAGAATAACTGTTTAATGCAACTATTACATAAAATATAGAAAATAATTTTTTCCTAAAATCTCAGGACATTTGCCATTTTTTCACATTTTTTGCAGGACACAACTGCCCAAAAACTGTCCCTCGCAAAGTGGAACAGGTGGTAACCCTACATAATTACGCGATGCATGAAACAGCAAGTTGTCTGTGCAAGAGCAGAGTTATGTGCAAAAATGTACCCGGATGTTATGCGACTAACGTTTTGCACGTTGCTAAATAGAGCAATGCAAATACAGTATGAATACAGTCGAAGAAGCATGCCAATGTCCAAGTCCAAGGCCAGTGGCGGCTTTGTCCATTGGATATCAATGAACCAGTTGTTGTCCTCCCCCAATCCCTGGTATGGAAGCGTAGCGCAGCGCCACGAGAACGCTCTGTGCTTCAAAACAAGACATATGGATAATATACATACAAAATGTAGGTTTAGCTAGATGTTAGTATGCCATGCAGATGATTGGCAAGCTGGAGACAACATGGCTACTGCGTACTGGTACCTATGTGTGGAAGCGCTCTGTCAGAGATGTAACGAAGCATTTGTAGGCAATGTGAGGAAAGTGAGGCTGAGGATAGTGAATCACAACATGTCATGCCATATGGGCCAAGCTTCTACAGTGTAGTGTAGGTTAAGGGGACTATTAGAGTAGAAGATAGGTGACAACAGGAGTGTGTATGTACAAAACACTGTAACCTCACCGGAGCAGTGTCACATGTGTGCTGTCAGTACTCAGAGGAAGAGGTGTGTCATGAGCTATCCTAGGGAACGTCAGGAGACTGACGGCATACGCCATGGATACCACCGATGTGACCTGCAAACCTGCCCACAGTGTGTCTGCGCCCGTGCATGCCAGTAAGCCTGTGTAAGCATGTGTGCATGCATGTTAGCCCGTGTGCACGTGTGGAAGAATGAGTAAGCTAGTGTATGAATGGTGAAGCCCGTGTAATGTCGTGTATGAATTTGCAAGCAGGTATACATGTGTACTACACACATCACACACATGCACACACAGACACACATGCTGCCAATACTACACACATCAGTGAAATGGCACATGGATGGAGACTACATCATCAGAGGTAACAGTGCTATAAACTATGCCACAGTGATGGTCATAGCTGCAATGCATCACGCCTGCTGAAGTACACCTGGAAGTAACACACTGTGTGTTAACAGCATGCTAACATTAAAACAGTGGAATAAAGCCACTGTGTGCAGCAGCGCCAGGTTAGTCAGATCCTGCATCAATGTTATACATCACAGGTGGTGGCACAGGTGACATCATATGCACAGGGTGTGGTGTTAACATGTCCAGAGCTGTCATAGAGCCATCCAATGTACACATAGGTGTGTGTGTGTGTGTGTGTGAGGGACAATGGTTATTGCATGGCCCGATGGTGGTGCAATGGGTGTGTGTATGTGATAGCCGTAGTTGTTTGTGGTAAGTGTGTGTGTCTGCATATACACAGGTACAGCATGTGTCAGCTATATACAGGAGGTTGTGGGACAGTCACAGACCGTACCTGCCAGGCTGTAGAGATCCCCATTACTGGCCATGGACACCCCTCCATGCATCCAACTCAACCCAGTCCTGCACCTGTCAATGTCTACACATACAGTCCTGGGATCTGTACCACAACTTGTGGATAAACGTGCATCTGTAATGTTAACCTGGGGTGCATAGAATTGACAGTTACTACAGACGGATATGAGCCGTACTCACACTCCAGTGTAATAACCACTGCTGACTGTTGCCGAGATCTGCATACGACCAGTCAAAGGTGCTGCACTAACATTGTTTCCAATGCCCAGCAACACAATAACCGGTCACTAAACATGTATAACCCATGATCACTACAGCACACAATATGTGCACTATCACAGAGCCATAGCAGATGTACATATATCCAGTGTGCTCACGTACAGACAATGCAGCACAGTCAAGAGTGATAATCCCAACATACATATCTATATACAATATATATATATATAGAGCTATATACATACATATATCTATATATATATATATACATATATATATATATATATATATATATATATATATATATATGTAGATAGATACATATATACACACACACACACACACACACGCACACACACACACACACACACACACACGTGGCAGGGTTGGGAGCAGAACATAAATGGAAGCACTGTACCACACGACAGCATTACGCAGTTACAAAATGCACAGGCACACATCTAGCCTGCAGACAGCAGCATCAAAGGCAAAGATGCTGCACAGATGTTATGGAGAGTGAATACTGTCAAAGCAATGTACTGTTGTCATGCAGCTGGAAACACACACACACACACACACACACACACACACACTTGGCAGGGCTGGAAGTCGAACATACACCTAACTACCCTAACATACTACAGCATGACGCATTTACAGAATGTGCTACCGACATTACTAAGCACAGCAGTCCCAGAGGCAGACATCTAGGTGCGTGTCATCATCCGCAAAGGCAAAGACGTCGGTAGCAAACTGCTGTGTTGTGCGGCGTCTAAAAGCAAGACTGAGTCCCCAGGCGGATGGGAGCATGTGCGCAAACACACACACACACACACACACACACACACACACACACACACACACACACTTGACAGAGCTGGGAGTCGAACATACACCTAACTACCCTAACACACTACAGCATGACACATTTACAAAATGTGCTACCAAGATTACTGAGCACAGCACTCCCAGAGGCATACTTCTAGGTGGGTGACATCATCCGCAATGGCAAAGACACAGATAGGGAATGTATGTGGTGTGAGGCATCTAAAAGCATTACTGTGTCCCCAGGCAGCTGGAAACACACACACACACACACACACACACATACACACAGACTTGACAGGACTGGGAGTCGAACATACACCTAACTACCTTATCACACTACAGCATTACACATTTACAGAATGCGCTACCGAGATTACTGAGCACAGCACACCCAGAGGCATACTTCTAGGTGGGTGACATCATCCGCAAAGGCAAGGACGTCGATAGGGAATGTATAGAGAGTGAGCAGTGTGAAAGCATATTACTGTCCCAAGGTAGACGTAGACAAACACACGGCAGTGGTGTGATTGGGGCAACCAAATATCTATGGAGCACTACAACAACACTACATAGATACTGGACGCGCCACAGACAGTACACCCTTCAAGACAGCAACCAGTATGTTCAATGTAGGCATCCATCGTGACATTGAAAATGGACATCTGTTGCCTGGATGATCACCATCACTATACAGAATGTCAATGGCCATGCCCACAAGCTTAGTATCACACGTCTGTTTGGAATGTACTGTGTGTCCATCTACACAACGGCGTACTGGGCATGCTCACACATTTAGCAGTTGCAAAGGGCCATCTTGCATGCACATGGATTCTAAACATGGAAGGACACAGTATGGTATTACTGTCGCCACGTACATGAAGGCCACTTACATGTATTGACCAGTACACACTCAGGAGCTATCACAGATTCTCAGGTGCATATCACAGAGGTACACACCACAATCTACAATGTAGCCCTTCGACATCACCATGTCATTGGACCAGCAATACACAGCCATACATTAACACAACACCATGTGACTCATGACCAGTGGACTGTACATAGGTCTACAGCAACTGTGCAGACTACACATGTACCAACAGGGTTCCATCATGTGTTATGCATTGCAATGATACCACTGTACATAACCAGGTTGGCTCTACACATACCAGGGGCCCTGGGCCTTACATAGCTGTGACAGATGACTGTCACTGTACACCAACGAACACACGTTTGGCTATGTCATACATGTAATTGCAGTGGATATGTGCATGGACCACACACACACAACACATATGTACATATCATAGCTTTTGCTGTCCTCTGTGCAGACAAGTGGCTACAGCAATCATACACACGCAAATGGAAGGTGGGTCCATGGCTGTTGAATGCTAACAGTACATGAGGCAGCAATGTTGACCGAGGACACATTCCCTCTGTACTAGTTACCCATGACACCCATCATATCATACAACAGTCCATGCGTTATGTATGTCAACACACATGTCCACCAATTGCAATGCATACAAACATGGCTACATGACAGGCATGTAGGACCAACACACATGTACAATCTGTAGTGTGCATGATGTAAGTAACTCATCTGTGCCTAACTACAACATGCAGTTGCAATGCAGCCCCATCATTGACACCTGTATATGGTGACATACTGACAGTACGGTAGGATGTACAGCAGGTATGGATGGATGTGTGTACATAAAGAGGTGATCCACCTATGTAGATGGATGTTTGCTGGGGACGGCTCACAGGTGTGTCACACACCATCCTACCATTACATGTGCAAACAGTACGCTATGTTACCGTTACTTGACGGTGGAGACATAGAACCTACACAGCGGTCAGATGTTACTGACAGTATGTCACTTGATACCTGTAACACTTACATCCTCCCGTGTGCATATAGCAACACAATTGCCAAAGGTAGCATTGGTACACATAATGCGGCCAATACTGCTGCATGTCTGTCAGACGTATCATCATATAGCAGGTGTATCATTCAGAGTACTGCCATGTGTGATTGCTTGTGTGACCATATATGCCACATATGGTGGGGAATACATCCCAATTGTTACACACCCCTGTACACTGTTGTAGAGATCTGTACATACTGCAGTGTGGAAAGCATGACGCAGGCAGGTGTGGTGTGTGTATCACACACATCAGCTATCCATATGTGTATGACATGTGTGGTCTCCACAGTGTGTGTATGTAGGTATGTATGCCTGTCTGGTGCATGGAGTGAGGGTGTATGCTACCATACAGAACACACAGGATCCCTAACCCCTCATGGTGATGCAGTCCACCACCCTGTTGATGCCATCGGTCTCAGCCGCACTGTCTACCTGTACATGTTCTTTCTCTGTGTCCCGTCGTGTGGGTTCACAGTACTGTGACGGTGATGACCACATAGGCATGGGTCCTCACCTCAACACTATGGGATGTGCATTATAGTGTTGTTGACCCCATGATTGTGAGCATGTTCCTGTAATGTGACAAGGTATTACTGCTACACAGTGAGGCCTCATGCTATCAAGTGGCCTCTAACATTATCATTGGCCAGTCCGCTGTGTACAACCCCTGCACCATGTCAACATACCTGTGATGTGACCTGGTATGGATGTCACATCTCTAGCCACTGTAGCCTATTAAACTGCCCACATGCTTCTGGATCAGTATATGTGTGGACATCTGTGTTATGTTAGACTTTCCAACAGTCAGGCTGAGGCTACGTATAGCATTCTGATATTGCCATATGTGCCTGTGAGTACTCCACAGTTACACATGGAAGACTGCAAACAGTGCTACCTGTAGGCACATGCAAGTAGACTATAAGGAGGGAACCAGGGCATCATTACCAACATGCTGTTGCTGTTGTTACTGAGACACATACTGTGAACATATAACAATGCATGCTAAACCTGTACTACATGGTATGTCTGGTGCGTGTCAACAGTACACAACTAATGTAATATATCTCTCACTATTCACACACAACTAATGTAATATACACTTCTCTCACTATTCTTACACAACTAATGTAATATACACTTCTCACTACTCTGTTCACCCTGTGCATCAGACCATTTGAGCATGTCCCTGCACCAATGGTGTGGATGACTGGGATGCGGCACAGGCTTCATCATATGTACAGGGTGATAATGTTTGCCAGGGGCATAGGCTGCACCAATGGATGACATCTTGTGTGTGGGTAAGGGCCATTGATATGATTGGACATGTCTGTTCAGTATGCATGTGGGTGTTGTAGTGCCCTACAGATGCCTTTGTTGTGTGCTTGTATGTGTGCCCACAGTTCTGTCTTTTGTGAGGCCTACACGGGGTATTATTGACATCTCCAGATTGTACAGACCAGGTTGTACAGGCCACATGACCTGTGCCTGCCAGGGGTTGGACGGTTACTACTAGGTGGAGGTACAGCTTGGCTACTGTCCGATGACACATGTCCACTGGAACCATGTCCCCGCTGGGAACATCCAGGGCCACATCCACGTGGCCTGCTGTGTCTTGGTGTGGACAGCGCAGCACCAGCTGCACTGCTACTGTTACCAGCACTATGGGAGCGGGCATGTGAGGTGGCACGCTCACGTTGACCTGCACTAGGTGGTGTAGCTGGCCTACGTCCACGTGGCCTATGCCTCACTCCTACCAGATGTTCCAGCACAGACAGCTCATGCTCGCGGATTGCCATGCCACAGTCAAGGATTCCGACCATGTCACCCAATCGCCTGTCCAGAACATCAGCAATCTGCTGTTGAGCATTTGCCAATGCCTGGATGTTGTCATTTAGGGTACAGATAGCAGCCCTCTGCAGCCTCTGCCCTTTTCTGTTCTGCCGTTCAGTACGTGCCTGTGCCGCCATTACAGTCTGGAACATGCGTCTGGTGATACCAGCTGCTGCGCTCTGTCCTGCAGGTGCATGTCTGCCAGAGGTCCTCCTACGAGCAGTACCGGCCACATGCCTGTGTGGCACATCTGCAGTCATTACACTGACACCATCGTGTGTAGACACACCTTCTGTAGCCACCACACGTTCCTGTTCCACGCTAACAGACGCTGACTGTCCTTCCTCTATGGCCACTGGTGATGCGGTGTGTGTTGGCAGCAGAACTGTGTGCGGGGAAGAGGGGGACATAGCTGGGATGGCAACCATTGGCACAGATTCATCCCCTGACAACCCTGCCTGTACCTCATGCATATGCTCATCACTGCTAGTATCTGTGGGGACACTAACATCAGATGGACCGCAGGAGGGTAACGCACCTACATCACCTGTGAATGCAAAGAAAGACTCTAAATTACAATAGACACACAGACACACACTCACAGACACACACACACAGACACACACACAGACACACA
The DNA here is from genome assembly GCF_019279795.1 of Protopterus annectens. NCBI lineage: Eukaryota > Metazoa > Chordata > Ceratodontiformes > Protopteridae > Protopterus > Protopterus annectens. The sequence continues at coordinate 532,757,718 of NC_056738.1, read as the reverse complement.
CACAAAAACACACACACAAAGACACACACAGACACACCATGCATGTGATTTGACAGATGGCATGCAGCATGCCTGTGATACAGCAGAGGGCATGCAGCTCAGACATTAATAGTGTTAGTAAGCATACCTCCCTGGGGTGCACACTACAGCAAGTAGGTGTCATGTCAGTAGCCATGCAGTTCACACAATCATGGTAGTATGCATGCATCCCTGTGTTACACCATGTGGACTAGAACAGGATAACAGTACACATGGCTGATGTGACCTTGGCATGTAATCTGCTGACGTGTGCATTAACATGCATACATGTCTGACACAATGGTGTCCTGACACATGTACAGCATCGTAATGGGCATCACATTGCGGTGTTGTCTGTATGCCCTACAGGTAGAATGCATGTTTAGCAAATGTGCATGAGCATGGAGGGGTAGTGTGAGCCATCTACATTGCTAAACAGTGTGAAGTACAGACACTGTGCCATTGCATGGCATCATGAGGCATCTATATTGCTGTACAATGCATAATATGTACACATTGCATAGCCATAACTGCATGCATACCCATGACATAACTGTGAATTGTGACCCACGATGCTGAGGTGTATACACACAAAACCATGCTGTGTCAAGTGACAGGTCACTGGAGGACCTACAGATGACACCCCTGCACAACAACTACAGGGTCTTAGCTGCCTGGCAACCATGTCCACACATAGCGGACATGTCAATTCACCATTTCCCACATGACATTGATGTACCACACACACGAGGTGCACAGCTAATGGTGATGTCCTACAGCAGCAAGGGAAATGTACAGTATCTGTGGCCTGATGTGGTGTCAATGTCTGTGGAAGCTGTACAGGTGACTACTGTCATGCTATGAAATAGTCGTGATGTTCAACAGATCTTATATGGTAGACTTCAGTGACACCTCCACTAGCTGTGCACAGGCTTTTAAGATGTCCACTGTACCACATCAACTGTATAATCAGTCAGCTAATGCTATAATTGGACCATGTGTGGACAATGTGCAACAGGGTGCATACACATCACATCTACTGTGTGGCTACATGTCTCTGGCCATCCCCCATGGCCATGTGTGCACATGTGTTGGCCAAATGTGTGTGATGGCCATCTATCTCACATGTCTGTGTTGTCCCATATGACATACACCCATAGATGTCAGATATGTCACCATCCACAGGGCTATGCAGACAACAGGTTGTATGTTTGGTATGTGGGGTATGGGTCATGGGATAGTGTGACAATATTGCAGCCAGAACACTACATGTCTGGGACATGTCAGATGGCACATCACAATGTGTGCACCCAATGCAGGGGCATATAACACAATGGTGACACCTGTGGGCTGCCCATATCACAGCTCACTGTGTGGTACTGTTTGCGTACCACACATGTTGTTCCAATGCATACTACATATGCCTCCATTGTAGAACACCTCCACCGTTGTATGCACAGCTGACAACACATGTAGCAATGACAACTACTGTGGTTTCAAGTCGGTGTATCACATTGTTTGTATATATTGCACATGGGTGGCCTGTGTGAATGATGGGTGATGCGACCTGTATATCATCACTGGAATGAACATCAAGTGTGCTACTGTTAACTGGCCACATGGCAAATAGATCTATGCTTTAACATGCCTGATACTGATGACAGTCTCACCTGCAACGGACTCATGTCTGTACGGCACACCAGAGGTACCTGTATAGGGGTGACACAGCAGTATGAACATTATCCATGACTGTATGACAGCCACAGGGTGCACTGTGCATGTTAACACATTTGCCTGTATAATAGCATATAGTATGCACATGTGTGCATACACAGGGTAGCATAGTGTAGTATGCAGCATGTGTGTCCACATACCTTGCATATGTTGTTACTTTACATAATGTACAGTGACACATGCAACTAAATGGGATATAATAGCCATATGTGCAGTGCTGACTTACTAGGCAATTCCAGGCTCATTGGTTGGGAAACACCCACCTCTACGATGGCAGCTAGTGTGTGTGGATGCTGTTCTGAGGGTGTCCCCAGACTGGCCAGTAGCTCCTCAGTGTGTGTGAGTGGGGGCTGGGTTGGTGGCCCACCACCTGTTCCACCTTGTTACCTGGTGATTGTAGTGGCACGCTGTTTTGCATGTCGTATCAAGTCCGTGCAGTGTCTGTGCACCTGCTGGTAGGTGCGATTATGGCCACTCACATCGTTCACCCTCCTGCATAGATCCTGCCACAGGTCATCCCGCTGCTGGGCATGCTGTGGCACATGGCTGAACAACACCTCATAGTTCTCATGGAGGTACGGGATAAGGACATCATCCTCCTGGCGGCTGTATGCTGGAAGGCGTGTACGGGGCATTATCTGTAAGACATAATGATGGTGACAGGTCACAGTTTCAGAGATGTACAGAGATACTGCTGCACATACATTTCTATGACATCTAGTACATCTGCACATTTATCTTTGCAAATCATCATGACACTGATAAGACTGATGTTTTTGTGTCACACACATGTAACACCCGTTATGCATTGGATATCATCACCATATATGCGTGTCACCTCATTACAGTGTTCATAATCCATGTGAATGCTGTCTTCATGTGGGCATGTCTATTTGCCTGCACTGGTGTTCTTACCTATCTGCACATGCCTGGATGTGTCCACGGTAATGCTGTTGACCTTGATGCTGTGTATATGTCACATATCAACACAGACAGCCTTAATGGACTTGAGCAGTGACAATGCACACATACGCATGGACACCTGTACATGCATGTGTTTTGCCATACACATCTACACAGCACTGTACAGCTGTTCAACATCCTGCCACGGATCGCCTGTGTTGCACATGTGATAGACATGGGACAATGGCTAGTCGGACGTCATTCACAGGGATTGTTATCAACCATAGCATTTACGGGCAAGGTTTCCTAGCTATAACAGACAGCCATTATGCCACCGCGAGGTGCATCAGTGCCACATTACTGATCCGGACAGTTGATACTACATCTAACATGCAGCCATCACACCATGTATGACTGGGATGACATGTGCAGCTGTGATGGACAGGGTTGCATGGTTAGGCGGGAGTATGTCACATGTATGGCACAGGGATCTGTCCAGCATGTGGCGATCCTAGTATTAGGACGGTGGCTGTCCATGACATATGTCTTACAGATCAGGATATGGACATGTAGCATGTCCATCATCATGGTGTGGCAAATGTCTTTATGCAAGGTAGACAGCATGCTGCATAGTGGAGGTGAGGATTGTGAAGGCTGGTATCGCCCATCCATGCATGGCCATTACCCCTTAAAGGTGATATGTGATCCAATATTGGTCACCCCAGTGCTGTATATGCCTGTCCAATGATCTCCGTGCTCATGGATGGCACCCTGTCATGACATGGGTACCTCGTATGACTACCCAAGGGGCCTGGAGATGTCACCAAGGCAGGGAGGTGTACTACACAACACCATCCCTTACACAGTGTCCATAATGTTGACCACAGCCTAGGTGGTAGTTAATGGGAACAGGGATGTTCACCTAGCGGTGTCAATGCTGATATCATCCATCAGAATGTGCACATATGTCACACACCTCACCCACACAGCCCATTCTGTATGCTGTTCACAACACTGACACAGCTATTCCTCATAGGTCATGGCCATTCACATCCTTACATACACAGATGCCTAACATTTGTCTGTGTGGTATGGGCTACAATGAGGGGGGAGTACAACACATTAACCCTGTTCCACTGTAGCTGGCACTGGTGTGATATGCACATGTCACTCTGGCACCTTTTGTAGTTGTGAGTCTGTCAACAGGCCACTGGTAGAACACTCCTGTGACATACAAAGGTATTTATAATCATACATCCGTACTGTCTTGTACATCTGTACTGCTAACATCTACAGTGATAATGGTTCATGGACATGCACACCATACTCAGCAGGGTTATAGTGCGGTGCCACCCATTATGACTGTCATCACCACTTGTGGGTTGATATTATCCAACACCCTATCTGTATTGTATGGTCATGCTAGGCACTTGTTCAGAACTTGTGAGCATGTCATGAGCTACAGATTAATTTAGCACCCATTCCACACCATTTCCCACAGGTACACTGGCTGTCCTAAAATTTCCAGCTTGCTTATGGTACAACAGCTGTTGTACACATGTAACGCACATATCCTGTGAGACATGGTTGTATATACAGGCATGTCCAACTGTCGCATACCAGTGCTATTGCCTGTCTATATGATGGATATGTCGTACACATGGCAATAGAGCAATTGTCTCATGTACACATTCAATGCTCACCTCCCAACATACAACACTACAGCCTGTGGGGGATGCACTTATGCAGCCCTGCTGGGGGTAATGCTGTCACCAACCCTGACTGCACCTGACAGTCATGTGGGGATGTGTAACATTCGCAGCACACCCCATTCATCACATAGTCTCACATGATCTCCACCACAGGCCACACATACGAGGATGACTTGTGCAGTACCTCTCCATACTCTGTGTAGGCACCAGAGGCAGCCCCCATCACGGAACACAACATCACCAACTTATATCCCACAGACTCATGTGTGCCCATCACATACAGCCAATAGGGTGTTATAACATACACAACACACCAGTCATAGGGAACTCTGTAGGCGGTCATACTGCAGTTCCACACAGCAGGCTACACAAGGTGATAGTCACTTACATCTTGCTGTCGGGTAATTGGTTCTGCAACATAACCTATGCACCCATGCCACACCTCACCAGGTACAATGTGACTGTCATTCTCCATGTTAGTGTGACTGCCCTGAGATGCCACTTTACAGACGACGTGTGCAGGGACATGCAATAGCTCACCAGTCTTGTAGCCCTGAAGGTGTGGGCCTAGCCCTGGGGAGCATTATGCATTCATCCGGACCCGATACCACTGTACAATGACTGACTGTGTCACTTCAACAGTTGCCTATGCTTCTGCTGTCATTCCACAGGCATCTGGTATCTGTACACTTTGACTGACGTGGTCAAACACAATGCTTTGGCACAGATGACCTGCACCTGTCAGCCCTGGGAGTACAGATCACATGTAAGGCTCTTGCTGCTTCTATACTGCCTGTCTTGCACAGTTTCCAATAACAGTCACCGGCAGAACGGGAACTGGCAAACAAGACATGGGGTCATGTGACACAATGCTTGCATCATCTTCTGTGACGCACACAGACAAGGCGCACCTTATAATGCAAAACTCCAATATCTCTGCAGTGACTGGGACCTGCCTCTAGGCTCTGCAGAGCACACCTGCAAAGAAAGGTTATGGACAGACCATACCTTTCAGGCACATACCTGGACCGGCACACCCACAGCTGAGGTGTTCTCATATCCCAATATATTGTACACGCATCCTGGCTAGTTACCTAGCACAATGCATCAGAGGTGCTCCATGTACAACTAACTGTGTCCGGAACTGCTATACACATTGTAACAAGCTACAGATTCAACAACATACCCCATGGTTACCAGATCTCATTTGTTGGTGTACTGGACAGTAGGGCTCAGACAGCTGCTACTGATGTGTGACTGATACTACCCCACACTTAACTGGGATAGCCACTCATGTACCAACACATCCATGAGTCATAACCTCCACTCGGCTGGATCAACCCATACACACCACCTCCAAGACCTACATTAACCTTGACATGACCACTATCAACATGTGACTGGTGTTCCACACCTGGGGTTATCCCCTCATTGGTGGGTTCCGAACATATGCTAATCAACCTTGTTAGCTACATCCCAGCACCACACCCTTCACGGCATACACAGTACATGAGTACTACAACACCTACTACAGACGTCTTATGACAGCGGTTGTTAATGTCATGACACCCGTGCAGATGGACAATTCACATACAAATGCTGAAACATACCCCAGTGCACTTCATTAGCATGTACACGACTGCATGGATCATGCTATTCCACACAGAGCCATGATGGTACACACCAGATAACAGACGCCGCTCTGGTGGTCAAGTTCCATGGACATAATGTACAACAACAGGTGGAGGCTGTACAATCCCATGGGTGGGGTAGCTCACTGGTCAGCCTCGGTAGGGCCACGGGATCCCTCATCACATACTCCAAGACTAGCTACGTACACATTACTGCGACACATTCCGGGGTGTACCACAAGGCATTATGGTGGTCAGTAGTCGATGGCAACACCCACATCTGCTCTCACATACAACAGTCACTCAGGAACATTACAGACCAAGGTGATGTTGGCAACATGCTGGTGGATGGATTCAATGCTAACATTACACCCTCTCACTCACTACAGGGCCACAATCCATGCAGGAACATTGCAGTGTCCCTGCAGTCACACCTACACAGTACTAACCTGCACTCTATATGTCCTGGGACACTGGCCCCATGTCACCTTCCAAAGTCCCAGGCTGTGATGTCCACAAACCTCTGAACGACATGTCTCCCCACTAGGCCACCATATTCAGTAATAGCCTTGTATCAGACATTGTGACCCCTGAATGGCACACAGCAACATTTATCACACTCCATACAGGTGGCACCACAATGAACGAGTGGGACTATAGTCCTACACACCTGACTGGACTGTTCTGCATGGCTATGGGGCACACCATCAAGGACGTCATTCACAGAGACATTGTTGGGCTCCGGTCCTTTGATGCCACCCGGGTTGGACTTGTTAGGGCCAGAGCATGGCCCCTACACCTGGTGGACTCCTTTCATACAGTTACCAGGGTAGTTGATGACGGTATGGGAGTCCACACATTCTACATTGTCCTCTCATAGCCTTTCAGCACCGTTCTCCATTCTGGTATTGACAACATACACATCCACCTACACATCGTACCCTGTGTCTCAGGATGTTATGCAACGTGGCTCATGGATAGGACACATACAATGAGGGTAGCATACCATAGTACCTACTGCATTTCTGTTACATTTGGCATACCACAGTCCTCAGTCATTGGGCCCCTCATGTTCAGTATATGCTTCCCTGAGGTACAGACTCGCACAGAGGGACTTTCCCTGCCTAGCTTTACAAACCCCTGCATACAAAGTGCCATGATTGATCCACCAGCTGATACTGACTCCATCCATATGGGTGTCACTGTGACAGATACCTGATATGAATATCATGGCCTCAAGCTGCATGACACAAGGTGCATGAACATCACCTTTGCATTACACCATTCACCCACTGACTATCACATAGGTGGTAGTCCCCCTACATACATGTCACATCGTACATGTTTGTAGTACACACATATGTCGCACCCACTCCTGTGGTTACCGTATTGCCACTGTGGCGTGGATATCCTTCTACGTGGCTACACTTATCTGTACTGGGTGTGTAGCTGGTACATAGGCACCCATTGTACCTCTGAACTCAAGACTTCTACACACATTCAAGGGTACACCACCCCATTTAGGGTGTACCGTACACAGCAGCTACAGCTTTACATACCACACCATTAACACGCCATGACGTTTATTGAGCTCTGACAGTTAAAGTATGCGGCTGAACTATGGGCACCACATCTGTGCACATTTGCATACTACATACTCAGGGGTGACCTCTGCTGAACAGACAGAGTCCATGTCCACAACAATATTAATGGATATACTCCACATACGCGACATAAGCAAAAGCCACTGTGAGCAACATGCTCATGGATATGTGCACACACGCAACAAAGAATGGGATGTGCTTGAGGGTTACATCCCCAAACCGGACACTCACCATGCTTTGGAACAAGAATCCTATGTACATCACGCAGGGACACTCAGTAGCACTGTTCATGTGATACCTCCCTTGGTGGTTGGGAGACATATGTACATCAGGGATCACTGCAGTGGCTGTACTGTGCATAGGTGCAGGTAACACATGGCTCTGCTGTTCACAGGACACTACCCTAGAGAGGTGCCACTGGTGTGAACACTATAGTTGTGCTTACACATGGACTTGCCAGACTGCATAGTACCCCACTATGAACCTGTGAAGCTATTACATGTCCTTTGTGCATGGTTACTTGGTAGCCCTTCCATTTAGATTAGCTATCATGCTATTGCAATGTCCCTGTCAAGCCATATGTATCCTGTTATTGTACATGCCAATAGACGATACCTTTGGTATGCATGATATGCCTGTTATGCTGTCAAGAATATCTGACATATCTACCTACAATACTATACATTACACATATTTCACCTAGTATCCCATAATGCAAAGCATACTTGCACAGCGAGACCACCTTAGACATGTCATTGTCATTATATGCCCATACACATGCCTACTGTGACAGTATATCAACATATACTATCCCCTGCTATGGCACATACTTGTTGGACATACCCTACCACTGACGGTGGGTTGTATGGAATTGTTCTGTTTAAAGCCCTCATGTAGCATCCCTTGTGGTGTCTGTGATGTGTACCTTGTGGCCCACTGCTGGACGCACAGTTTCTACATGCATTAGTATGCTCAGCAAGACATCACTACATAAATACCTTTTCCCACTTTATGCATTGCGGACACTTTTAATTAATGCAAACCAGGCTATACATACAGTAAATAATTAATAAAAAACATGCTATACATAAACGTACATACCGAGTGTTCTACATACCTTGTTATCGTTACGGACTTTTGTCTCTATCTCTCTCACACTGCTTAAACAGGTATTTTGTATGAGCATACAGTTTGAATGTCTGGCAAGTCATCCTTATATACGTTGATACCTGTAACATGTGGTTTCCTCCCACCAGTTGGTGTTCCTGAGTGACTAATTACTTGCATATCAGCTGTGCAGCTACTCCATTCACCAATTACGTGGCAACAGTGGGGGTATAATTGAATTCTCCACTTGGGCATTGCCCATTTTCCCTACCTTCGGGGAGACGGCCTGTATTGTGTTTTGTTATGTGTAATTGCAACTGCTATGCATAGAGACAATTATACTTTGGATTCATGTCCCCCGTGGATTGTGTGTGACTGCTAGAGTATGTGGTTCAACATGTGGTTGTACCTGTCATCCCAACGTCTGATAACGGACTATTGCAAACAGAACCTGTAACATCGCCGTTTGTTCTATTATATAACGGCTGCAATTTTGCATGGCGCCTTTAATTGTGTCTCTCACAAGGTATGTTGAAGGTTCTGCAGATGTAATTGACTGACTGGATGTTTGTGCTGTTATTACAGTCTGTATTGCTATGGTTTCTAGTGTGGGGGATGTCGGTGGGTGTACGTAGCATATACAGGTTTGTGGGGCTTGCATTTCTACATATTCCAGATATATGTGTGTGGGCCCCATCCCTAATTAAAGCGCTATCAGTTAGTAGACTTATGTTACGGGATTGTACATTGGGCCGTTGTTAACTGGTTTCTATATAGTATGCAGGTGAGGTTGCTACTTCCATACCTCCAGAATTGCAGCGATATGTAAAGGGATATGTCTAAATGACAGCTATCCTGTGTATTTCTGTCCCAGATATTTGCAGTCATTGTGGTTGTGCTGGTAACACAACCTCTTTGCCATGGGTTTCCACCTTTTCATATGGCCATTGTTGGACACTTGCGGGATGCACAGCAGTGTTTACAGGCCAACACATAGCCACAGTCAGTACACAGGTTAGCACATACTTTTATCCTCAATACATACCTATTGTGGGACTTTGGCTGCTTATCATATTGCATGTGACATTTACGTTTCTTACATACAGGCATAACTATTTAATGCAATTATTACATTATATATGGGACATATTAATGTCCTACAATCCCGGACATTTGCCCTTTGTAATGATTTATGTCAGGACACACCTGCCCAGGGAGGGGCTGTCCCTCCTAATGTGGGACTGGTGGTAACCGTATGCCTACGGCTAGCTATACCCACACCTACCGTAATGATCTACCTCCGAGTTGGCACTAACAGACACATGATGCGGACACACACACACATTACAGTCACACGGGGACGCACACGGCACCCTCAACACACACATACACAGACTACGGCACTCACAAACACAGTGGAACACAGTACCTATGTGTCCAAACAAAAAGAGGTAGATACTCCAAGACAATCGAAGCCAACCAGGAAACTGCAAATCAGAGTTGAAGTAAAATCCTTTATTCCTTGAACAGTAAGCGCTTTCGCGTTGCTCAGAACGCTTCATCAGACTTTAATAAAAACAGTTGTGCTTACTCCACTTAAATATTCAAAACAACCAATAAAAACAATAAAAATTGTCACATGAAAAACACTTTGGAATAGTACATGAACAATGAATAAAAAAGGGGGGGGGGGAGATACCAAATAGAGAAATATATGCATTATAATAAAAACTCTACATGAAAAAACACATAATGGAGTGTTTATACATATCTATAATAATGTGTGTGTATATAGGAAAATACAACTACATACGTCATACATCTATATCATTACATGTATATTATCTACTAGCGTCTGAATGGCCTATCTATCAAGAAGGGTTTCAAGGACAATTTATCATTAAGACCATGTCCTTTATCAGCTCTAAATTTAATGATCCATTTAACTTCTTCCTTCTCAGTAGTATTATTGATGTTACCTAACCTTTCAGTTACTTGTAAGTGTCCTATAACCATAAAACTGAAAACATGTGTAGATCCATTCTGTATAACATGTCTAGCTAAAGCATTTCCTTCATTTTCCTTGTGAATAGCATAGACATGTTCTCTAATTCTTTCTCTCAAAGTTCTATTGGTTTTTCCCACATAGAAACTTTGACATTTTTTACATACAGCTAGATATATAACATTTCTAGATCTACAATCTGCATAGTCATTAAACTCATATTTAATATTACTGTCAGGATGTATGAATACATGGGAGTTCATGATAAAATCACATTGGTTGCAATTCCTACAAGCGTGTGTGCCTTTTCTATATGAAATAGTCCTATTCCTATTCTTTCTTTCATAGCATAACAAACGGTTGAGGGACATTGTGTTCTTGTAACTAATAGCAGGTCTGTCACCCACTATTTCCTTGATGTCATCATCTAATAGTAGGATATTCCAATTCTTCTTTATTATATTAACAACAGAGTTGTTGGTGTTAGTATAGGGAATTGATAACCTTTTTCTCCTATCTCTCATCCTAGTTGGGCGCTCATGCATAATATTGTCATTCTTAATGAAAGGTGTTGCTATCCTCTCACTGCATGTTTCTTGTATCACTAATAGATCCTTATTATGGTAACCTTTATTGATAAATTCTTGCTGCATGGTAGTAACTGCTGTAGATAAAGCACCATCCTCACTTATGATACGTGAATGACGTATCAATTGATTTTTTACAATATTCTTATGGATATGTGGAGGGTGCATGCTATTTCTGTGCAAAATAGCATTCCTTCTACAAGTTTTTTTATAAATATCTGTTGTTAAACGACCTCTATCTAAAATTAATGTAACATCAAGGAAATCTATTTTAATGGGTGATGTTGTAATAGTCAAGACTAGGAAAGTAGTAGTTCCATTAATATACATGAACTCTTCTAAAGTTTCTGTATCTCCTTTCCAAATCAAAAAAATATCATCCACAAAACGTCTATAATGTATAATATTACTTGAGAAACTCATATGTTCAAATATATAGGTGACCTCCCAATACGCTAATACAAGATTTGCATATGAGTTGGCACAAGATGTCCCCATCGCCACACCTTTGGTTTGCAGATAATACCTTGTAGAAGGAATGCTATTTTGCACAGAAATAGTATGGTGCTTTATCTACAGCAGTTACTACCATGCAGCAAGAATTTATCAATAGAGGTTACCATAATAAGGATCTATTAGTGATACAAGAAACATGCAGTGAGAGGATAGCAACACCTTTCATTAAGAATGACAATATTATGCATGAGCGCCCAACTAGGATGAGAGATAGGAGAAAAAGATTATCAATTCCCTATACTAACACCAACAACTCTGTTGTTAATATAATAAAGAAGAATTGGAATATCCTACTATTAGATGATGACATCAAGGAAATAGTGGGTGACAGACCTGCTATTAGTTACAAGAACACAAAGTCCCTCAAACGTTTGTTATGCTATGAAAGAAAGAATAGGAAAAGGACTATTTCATATAGAAAAGGCACACACGCTTGTAGGAATTGCAACCAATGTGATTTTATCATGAACTCCCATGTATTCATACATCCTGACAGTAATATTAAATATGAGTTTAATGACTATGCAGATTGTAGATCTAGAAATGTTATATATCTAGCTGTATGTAAAAATGTCAAAGTTTCTATGTGGGAAAAACCAATAGAACTTTGAGAGAAAGAATTAGAGAACATGTCTATGCTATTCACAAGGAAAATGAAGGAAATGCTTTAGCTAGACATGTTATACAGAATGGATCTACACATGTTTTCAGTTTTATGGTTATAGGACACTTACAAGTAACTGAAAGGTTAGGTAACATCAATTATACTACTGAGAAGGAAGAAGTTAAATGGATCATTAAATTTAGAGCTGATAAAGGACATGGTCTTAATGATAAATTGTCCTTGAAACCCTTCTTGATAGATAGGCCATTCAGACGCTAGTAGATAATATACATGTAATGATATAGATGTATGACGTATGTAGTTGTATTTTCCTATATACACACACATTATTATAGATATGTATAAACACTCCATTATGTGTTTTTTCATATAGAGTTTTTATTATAACGCATATATTTCTCTATTTGGTATCTCCCCCCCCCCTTTTTTATTCATTGTTCATGTACTATTCCAAAGTGTTTTTCATGTGACAATTTTTATTGTTTTTATTGGTTGTTTTGAATATTTAAGTGAAGTAAGCACAACTGTTTTTATTAAAGTCTGATGAAGCGTTCTGAGCAACGCGAAAGCGCTTACTGTTCAAGGAATAAAGGATTTTACTTCAACTCTGATTTGCAGTTTCCAGGTTGGCTTCGATTGTCTTGGAGTATCTACCTCTTTTTGTTTGGACTTTATTTTCTCTATATGAGGTGATACCTTACCCTGTTTTGTGTTCTCTTTTTCATTACAGTACCTACGTGGATTGCAACACCGGCAGCGGTAACTAAATGTCCCTTCATATCATCGTACTATTACTCGCGGTTGTACTGTTCCGGTACTAGGTTCTTTCGGTCTTTAAGCCTCGTGGTTATGCATGTCGGTATGTTACACATTCCATAGTTGGCGGTATCCTATTTATTTGTACCTCCGAGGTGTTATGAATGTCGTTGACCTATCTATATATATTTGCAGATATTGCTGAATCCGTATATATCAGCATATATCACTCTATCGCCCTTTCTATCTGTATTATATATATGTATATATGTGTACATATATATATATATATATATATATATCTGATGGGGAAAGTGACAGGCAAGCTACACCTTTCATTGTGTACTTGTTGGTGTATACTGTTTCCTGGACTCCGCACCTTTGTGTCTGTACCTGTCACATTACACACCTGCCGTAGGTTAGGGTTACCAGCTGTCCCACTCTGCGAGGGGCAGTCCCTCTTTTGGCAGTTGTGTCCTGCATAATATTTGTAAACATGGCAAATGTCCTGAGATTTTAGAACATTCTTATTTCCTATAGTTTATGTAATAGTTGCATAAAACAGTTATTCTGTATCTGAACCACCTATATGTTCTAGAAACAGAATAAGTAAGTAAACATTACAAGGATGAGCTTTTATCTAGGCAAAACAGTGAAGTTCTCAATTTTGTACTGGTTGGGTGTATGTGTCAGCCTGCAGACATCTGACGTATGTCCCACATTGGTCATTTGAAGAGGTGGCAACCCTACCATAGGTACATCTTGGCTAGCAATAGTGTTAGGTGATTCTATACATGATTGCGTGTTCTACTCCTGGCAGTGGTCATTTTACCCTTCAGAGCAGGTGCTATTAGTACAGGGGTGATTAATGCTGGTTTCACCTGTACTGGACATCATTGACTATGATCTGCGCGATATTCGGAGAAGCTTATCCCTGTTTCGCACATATCCATATAGTCATATTTAAACGTCGCTTACCAGCAGTGGGCAATGCATATTCCCGCTAACGTGTGCTACACATATGATCTGATGACCTGCATCCGACATGCATTACTCGTGCCTTCGGGATTACGTTACATCCCTTGCAGGATGTGGGACCGGGAATATGCATGACGGTCACTGCATTTAACACACGGCCACCTGGGATTTGTACACGTGTTATGTCATTTTGTACATGGAGTATACTACGGCTGTTACTCCATACTGCACTCGCATGGGTAACTCAGTTAGTTTACATATTGCTGAGTCCAGTTAATGGTATGTCCATGTGATGTTTACTGGATGTGCTCGAGCATTGGGTATGTATATCACAGTGAGCCACACATGATACTGTGCTACACCTTCAAACGACCGTAGGTGGAGCATGCTGGGGTGAAGAATACCTGTCATGGGTACACTTCATGCCTTGACACAACATCCATGATTATATTATGTGGAGCCCCTCATTAACGCAGCAGGGACTCCATGCTGAGTGTGTGCAGAACAATGCTTACACACATGTGCTCCCACAATTGCCTCTGCTCCACTAAGCGACAGTTGGTTACTCGATGTTGTGGTGAAAGCGGACACTGTTTGCCCCGTTTGGTGTATGGCCTCTGACAATCGGCCGTGTACCTACCGATATACCTGGGAACCTATACACATAGCACCACCATATGCTGATAGGCGCATGTACTGTTCAGCTGTTGACATTCCGTGTTCCGATAGCTGTTGTGTGTACAATGTTTGAGGGCTGCCTATGTAGGATTCACACAGTGGGCCACCTATACATTACAATTTACAGGTGGTTGTGTTTGTGTGCCATCCATTTTACTGTGTGTGCAGGTGGAGTGGTGTGTCACTCTGTAGGGGCCTACACTGTCAGAGTATGTGCTATACGTTCCCTCTTTGCCAAGGCATAGGCATATTGGGCATGCCTCCATCTGCCTACTGGGGCTGGCACAGTGTGTTCATGGTCTGAATCCCTCTGTGCCTGTGATGGCCTTGGCAATTGCGGTGGGCTATGAGGGCCTTTACCATTTTGTCCCTGCTGCAGCTGTTTCCGCAGGATCATATTATGTAGCATGGCACATACTATGACGATGTGGGCACACTTGCCTGGAGAGTACTGCAAGGCTCCACCAGATGTGTCCAAGCACCGGAACTGTGATTTCAGCATCCCGAACACATGCACTATGATGATTCTGCTTTGTGCGTGTGCCTCATCATGGCATTCTTGCATGGGTGTGTGTGCATTTCTGAAGGGAGTCATCATCCATGGCTCCAGTGCATAGCCAGCATCCCCCACAAGGTGGCCATGTGGGATGTCCCCCCTGACAAATACCTGATACAACTGTAAGGCATGCCAGATATGGGAGTCATGGTAGCTTCCAGGGCTGCCAGCACACACATCCATGACAATGCCCTGGGCATTGCACACAACATTGCAGTTGATGGAGTGGAATCCCTTGCGGTTTATATAGCGCCTACCATGCTCACCGGGTGGTGACTTGATTTGTATGTGCGTGCAGTCTATCGCACCCAGTACCTCCGGGTAGTGTGCCACATGGTGGAAGTGACGCATATTGCTGGCCAACTCCTCCTGTGTTTGGAGGAAGTATATATGATCATTGGCATGTGGTAACATGGCCTCCACGAACTGGTGTAGTACCCTGGATCCTGATGCCTGTGAGATCCCCATTATATCTCCAGTTGGCCTTTGAAAGGTACCTGTGGCAAGTATTCGCAAGCTTACACATACCTTCGTGTCCACTGGGATGGGTTCCCCTCTGTTGTTTCTGGTTCCCAGGCGTGGCCGGCACAGCTCCACTATTTGCTGTAGAATGTCCCTGTCCTCCCTGTAATGCTCTACTATCTCCAGATCATGTAGCCCCTGGTAGGTTACCCTTGGTCTGAACACTCTTCTCCTCCTCCGGAACCTGCGGTGGTTGTCGGCATCATCCTCCACAACACCGTCAGTCTCTAACACATGCTGATGAATCACAGCTATGGCAGCTCCTAACATGTACATTTTAAAAGTTCCCCGTGTGTTTACACCTATGGTGCAGTGTTTGGGAATACACAGGTGTGTGTAGGGTGCTTTCACACTTTATACTATTGTGCTGTGAACACCGATGATGTCATAGGGTGTGTATGTACGATCGTAGCTACAGGGTATCTTATGTGTTTTACTACCAGAACTACTATTGTGGTGCCTTTAGTGTTGAACTACATATGGCTGATGTGGATTACCTCTTGACCTTCCCTTTACATTTCTGCACGTTCCACCTACCATTTTCTGGCATGCATCCAACAGCCTGCTTTCATTTGTACTTTCCTAAACCTGGCGTATCTTGCGTAATGTGTGCTATTGCCGGTCTACTGTCGGTTTGCTTTGCTCTGCTATGACAGATCTCCTATCTTTGCAATCCAATGTCTCCCCTCCTTTCTTTGCATTCCAATGCCTTCCCTATCCTGTTTTGCAGGTTTCTGCGAGCAGACTTGTCAGCTGCCGTCGATTGGCTGCCGTGAGTTGATTGGTGTTGATTGCTCATTAGTACTCCAATTACCCTACTTCAGCATTTCCTTCTTTTCTTCCCCTGACCTTCCTGTTTGTGCTATTGTTCGCAACGCATGCATCCGCTTACTGGGTTTCAGGCATGTTCTCAACCCCGTACACATGCGCTTTTGGGCACCATGTGTGCTCTCAGCTAAACGATTCTATACCTTCCTCCCCACCCCTGTCCTGCAGCTTTGCTTAGCAATGGCCAGGCCAGATTTGCATTGCTCCAATGTGCTTACTGCTATGGTGGCACACCCCTCTGCTGCTGTCATGTATCTCCTCTGAGCCACTCCTCAGTGTTATAGCACTGCGCCGTATGGTACAACCTTCATCCAGCGGGACATTTGCGATTCAGTATTATCTGCCTCATTTGCATGGCATTAACTACTAATTCATAGTTACCGTGCTGAACACTGTCGCAGGCCCTTAGCAACCCTTGCACCTTGGTTGTGGTGTTCCATGCCTACCATTGTGTATTATGGTGTAAACCTGATTTGTATTACATTGCGATTTTATGACATTTTTATATCATTTCTTCATGTTCCAGTTTGAGCACACATGCCCTGCGGTTGTACTGTGCGTTACTGTGGACATGACATTGAATGTTGTTTTTTAGGTGTTGTGCATCTTTTCTTGTGCCATTGGCTGTGTATTTCGCCATTGGCATATGTTAACTTTGTAATACATGAGTCTGGTCTGCTTCCATAGCTCTGATGTTCTGTTTGGGAAAATGTAAACCGTGTTTTTTGGTTTACATTTCCGTGGGCTTACGCTACACCTGCACCACTTCATGAAGCACTATCTGCCTTCATTTGCATGGTGCAACACTGCGCATGGGGTGATTAGCATACCTATGCCGAGGGCTGCGCAGTTCTGGCGTACGCCGGTAGTGCACGAGGTATTGGATCATACCTGAATCGCTCGATGGCCATATTTAGCGTTATTCCGCCTACGCTACGCCTGCGCCTGGCGCAAGCTTCATGAATCCCAGGGATACTCTTATCAACATGAGAAACTACACAACCTCACTCCAAATAACAGTTGTAATGGATTTCTGCCTTCTAAAAGTGTGTCTACCATTGGAAAATGCACTAGAAACTAGTCTTTCTCAAATACTGACAGACAATGCAAGAAAAATCCTAGCATCTTCTACCTTTTTCCATCCCTACAGAAGAACGGCTAGCTATATCTTTCTGCCAGCATATGCACCTAACAACTATTCTAGAGTACTTGGCCTGCTTGGAAACCACGGGTGACTTTTTTGATAGGGTACAACTTGCTGGTGATGTAATACTCCTGAAATACTTAAGGTTCCTGGTGGAAATTATATCAGTACTTCAAGGAAGTGCTTGAGAAGAATTTGTCCCTTCTACAAGGTTGGATATGGTAGATACTCTCATTAAATTTAAACTTTTATAGGTTCATAGGCAGGTACTAGGCTATTGGCCCAAGGGCCTAAGTAAGCCTATCCAACAAGGTTCCCTGGCTTACGCCACCCAAGGAATTTACATTTATCTGTTTGCTTTAATGAAAAGGAAGGATTGTTTGGACATAAAAAAGGACAATAATTTTAGGAAAAGATACACATTTAACCCACAACTTAATCATACTTTGCAATTATTTGAAGAAGCAGTCATGGAAGAAATGTATTCACTTAGTAATAATAAAAATAAAGTATAACATTATAATTTGACTAAGAATGAGAGGGAATTATTGTTTATGTTAAGACAAGATAATATGGTTACCATCATGAAACCCGATAAGGTTGGGGGCATGGTTCTATTTAATACTTTAGAATATCTGGGGGCTATGCTTAATTTACTTCATAATTCAGATACATGTGCCCCAGTTTCTAGAAATGAGATTAATATAGTTTATGAAAGAACAGTCTTTTTTAGAAGAATATCTTACTGAACAGAGAATTTCTAAAGATATGTATATAGCCTTGAACCTAGAGAATCTAGTTGTCCCTACCTTCTTTGGAATCCTTAAAATTCATAAGAATATCAGAGAACCCCCTTTTAGACTTATAATGGCAGCTAATGGCTCCCAAGGAAAAAGGGATGGAATATTTTCAGGATAGTTTGTATCAATATACACAGTTACCTAAGGATAAAATAAAAATTAGAGGAAATGATGGCTTTAGTGCTGGATAACAATTTTATATTTTTCTGAGGAGGAATTCTTCAAACAGAATAGAGTGGTGGCAATGGGAGCCTCCTGTGGCCCCATATATGCAAAATTGATGTTATTGCAATGTGAAAAACAAGTAGTGGTTAATTCTACATTTTTTTCTAAATATAGTCCTTTGCATTCAATTTTTACATTTTTTTATTTTTATGGAAAGGATCTGAAGAGAATATCCATAAATGTGTACAGTATCTTAATAAGCCCTCTGAATTTTTTGAATTTACGTATAATGATAATACAACTGGAATTAAATATTTGAATACTTTTGTATAACAAACCCCTGGTGGTTTTAAATCAAAAATGTATAGGAAGGCTTTATTTAGCAATTCCTGTTTGGATTTTACTAGTTTTTACCCTTTAAGTCATAAGAAGAGTCTTGTTAAGGGACAATGTATAAGAACAGCTCGGATGACTTCCCAAAGACTGGACCTAGAATCAGAATTAAAGTAGTTCAAATGTTTTTTGATAGAAGGTATCCACCTTTTTTTAGTTAATGATATCAGATAGTATGTTCAGTCTGAATGGGGGGGGGAAATACACGCCACTTTTAGGGATAGGATTAACTTATGGGGACAAAGTGGAAGGGGTTTAGTGCAGTAATAGACATTAAGAATTATGAGAGAGCCATGGTTTTACAATATAGTGGACAAAGAGCTATGGAAGAAATATTTTTAAAAGTAACTGGAGTATTTTTAAAACTAACCCACATATTTTACAAATTGTGAGGAATGAGCCATTATTTACCTAAGACAGGGAAGACTTTTAAAGATTTTTTTTGATAAAGGAAATTTTATGAATAAGAAAGGGTACAACTGTATTCAGTATACCAATAAATGTGGTATGTGTAAACAATGTTATATATGTGTAAAGGATTTTATTATTTTAATGAATGGTACATGGTCTAAGGTATTTTATGTTGAAGGGAATTGTTCTAGCAAATGTGTAAATTTATATGGCTATATGTGTGGGGTATTCATGTTTTTATATTGGCAAAATGGAGAAGGCTTTACATAGACACATTTACGAGCATTTACATGATATTAACAATAAAAAGGAAAATAACGCAATATTCAAACACTCACAGGTTTGTCCAGCATTTCCTAATGTTGGCATCATTGATTCTGTTCCTTTTAATCCAAGGGGTCAGGACATTTTAAAAAATAAAAAATTGAAATGACCCTTAAAACTACAGGCTATCTCATACCCTGGATTAAAAGAATATATTTCCATCCGACCTGTTTTAAATAAGAGAGTTACAACATTTTAATGCTTATGTGCTATAATTATATAGACATCTACATATTTATTACATTTGATATTTATAAAGTGTTTTCTCTTAGTGTATTTGTTTTGAACTCTGTGTATGTTTTAATGCCATTTGCACTTTAAATCTCTCTGTTTAGTTCTTAATTGAATAATTTAGTAGGTGTGATTTTTGTATAAAAAGGGTTCTTAGGACGCTTTTTGGGGTTCTGATGAAGTCCTACATGTATTAAGGAGAAAAGCACATAATCCATGTTTATTTATTAATAAACAGCTCTATTTTATTTTATTCTCCATGAATCCTTGGAAATTAGCTTTTGGGTTACTTTTTAGTGTTGTTATTGGTGGTTTTTAAGTAACTGTTCCTTGTAAATATTTTATTAGTTGTTTGAAAATCTAAAGACCACAACCCGGAGATATTTGAAAGGTATAAAAAAGAAATGTGTACATGGGAAAGAAAGAGATCTGATGTGGTGCAATGTTTATACAAAGGAAAAAGACAAACCAATCAATACAAAAAAGCAGTTCAAAAGACTTTTGAAGAAAAATACAAGCAAAGATATCCAGATATGGAAAGTTTCACAATAGAAAAGAATAACACCCAAGGGGGGGGGCTTAAAACAGAAGATTCTTCAGGTAGAAGTTAAATAGAAACAGGTTATAGAATACCAGCAAAGTGAAGGATTTAGTGTAGAAAGTTTAACACAGGTCATGTCCATACAAAATAGCAGCACCAAAAATATTTGAAGAGAAATGCAGACAATGGCACCCAGCTATGGAAAATTTTACAGTATAAAAAACAAGAAAACAAAGGTGAAAAGAGGATTAGTAATGAAGTTAAAGAAATAGAAATTGAATTGAAGTTATGGACTACCTGTGAAGGGAAGGATTTAGTGTAGAAAGTCCAATTCAGCTAACATCACAGCTTGATGGAACAATGAGCCCGCAAATTAAACAAGTGGAACAGAAAGCATCTGATCACTTGCCACGTGATGGTGCTCTGGGGTCGTCATTTGGAAACCAGAACAAAAGTTCATTTGGAGTTGCACAGCAAGGAAAGGAGCAGGAAATAGTGGCAACTCTGACCCAGGAAATTGTGGGGAGTGATGGGCTAAAAACTTCCCACATGACAGAGCAACAGATGACTCAGAATACAGCTGAAGAGGATATGTCAGACAAAGGCAATCTGGAACTTTTTTGCAGAATGCCTGCAGGAAACAAAGCAAAGTGTGTGTCTTTAGCTTAAAAGAAAATGATATAAGTGAAGGATTACTTGATGTAGCAGAGAAGGATAGACATAAGATCAATAAATACATTACAGAAAGTAAATAAGACCCAAATTGTTAGAAGTTTGATAAAACAAATGACCACAGTAATCAAGACTGTTAACAAAATGTCATGTGATATAACAGAACTAAATAGGATATATTACTGTGCAGATAGACTAATAGATAGTCTTACCACAAAAATAGAGTAATAAAGGAAGGAAAGAGAAGTAGTAAAATGTCACCATGGAAACACAGAATAGAGAAAACTGTGAAGCAGTTAAGATAAGAAGTGTCACTGTTAGAAAAATATAGAAGAGGGAAAAGGTCAACAAATTACTTAGAAAGACAGACGTGATAAAAGCGATGCACATCTACAAAACAGACTAGAATCTATCATATAGTAGTGCAAATAATAAAGACATTATCACAGGCAGAAAAACTTAGATGATATGCAGACAAATATAAAGGAAAAGTACAAAATAAGCAATTCTTAGCTGATGCAAAAAAAGTTTATAGTGAAGTGGGAAATAAAGCCGAAGGAATAGAAATAGAAACACCACCAAAAACACAGAAATAGACTCATTTTGGAGAAACATTAATGAAGACCCTGGAAGCATTTAGGCCACACAGCAAGAGGTTTCCAGTTCAGTTCTCGGATGGAGAGACTTCTGTGTTGACTCTGCATGTCCTCCTTTGGTTTGTGTTGGTTTCTTCCAGGTGCCCCAGTTTCCTCCTATATTCCAAAGACATTCAGTAGGTGGATTGGACACTCTAAAGTATCCATAGGTGTGAGTGTGCAGATGAGTGGAGGGTGTGGAAGATTAGCAGCAGCAGGGCTAACCACACAGTGGCATGAACCTTTGCTCTAAATTGTCACTGTTTAAGTAATAGCCAACTTCATGTTCAAAAATAGGACAAGGGGTTATGGATGACTGGATTTATGAAGATCCTGTGGAGCACAACAAAGGTGCAGAATGGCTAGAAAACTTTAAAAGAAATACTAAGGAGTTCAAATGTACATGATATGAAACGGGATGAAGCAACAGCCAGAGAAACTAAAACAAAATTAAGAAAAGGTCCTAAATGTAAAACCCCAGGTTCAAATGCAGTACCTAACTTCTGGCTAAAATTAATATGTTTACGGAAAGGTTTAGCCCTGAGTAAGAACTATTTATACCTAGGGCACCAGCCAGGTTAACAAAAAAATTATACTCCTCCTCAAGAGTGAACCTGTCAGCTGTCCTAAATGCTGTACACCAATAACTTGCCTTCCAACATTGTACAAACTATATACTGGAATAGATGCAGGCAGTTTATAGTCATTTATAAGAAAACTCGATCATGGCAATAGAACAAAATGGTGGTAAAAGACAGTTATATGGCATAAAGGATCATTTACTATAACAGAGAATTCTAAAAGTATAAGTATAGTAGCAGGCAGAGAGGTCTGGAACAACCTCATTTTGATCAGGATTTGACACAGGAATGGTTAAGGTGAGGTAAGTTGAAACCAAAGGATGAAAGGTTAATGGCAACACATGATAGTGGACTACATTTACAATGGTTCACAAAATGCATGAGAGAAATAGACAAATATAGTCTTCTAAAAAAAAAAAAAAAAAGAATTGGAAACAGTTGCACACTTTGTTGCTGGGTAAGATACAGTCATGGCAGTGGGCCTGTACACTAAAAGGCACAGTAGTGTAGCAAGATTGTTACAGTGGGGATTGTGCAAACATGACAATATAGCAGTGGAAACATGACCACAAACAATTATAGATAATGATGAAGTATACATCATACAGGGTGACCCATTACCAACAATTCAAAAAATAAATGCAAGAAAACCAGATACAGTAGTTCATGAAAAGACAAAATTAGCACTGATCATTGAAATTGCTACACCTGGTAATTAGTGTCCCATGTACAGAGAGGTAAAGTCATAAAATATCAAGGTTTGCAGGCAGAAATGACGACAATGTGGAAGAAAGATATCCAAACAGTTCCAATAGTAGTCAGAACAATGGGTCTCAAAGTATTTTACAATCATATTTAGATATACTACCGATACACATATTACCATATGAATTGCAGAAAGAGTAATTTCTGGGCACATTGTGGGTGCTGCAAATTGCACTTCTGGCTAATGTCAAAGATTTAAACAATACTAATTTCATAAACTTTAATCATACCCTGACATAGGAAGGGAGTCCATTCCCCTTGTGGTATTAGAAACCCAAAAGACATGGAGAAATTACATGCGGAAAGGAGGGAGTACAGTATTTAATTAATTTGTTCCAAATACAGAGCCATGAAAAAACTCTTAAAAATCATGTGCAGACATCAGTTTATGGGTACAGCTGATTTTTCTGTACTACTGTCAGCAAGCAGCTGAGCTTTTCTTTAGACAGCCTAAATGTACTAGAAAAGTAGCTTTATGTTTCTACGTTTAGGAATGGTAAAAGCATTGCAAACACATTGACTAACTGCATAGCACCTGATGTGATGATGTGAATGAGTGGAAAGTGGTAGATGGGGTTTAAAGTGCCTGCTCCACACATTTCTAGAACATACACTTTACAGCAATGTTTTACTGTCTGTCAGAGTGAAGCATCTCTTACATTAAAATAATTTTCTTGACCATCTTTTGAAGAGAATACCACTTATACCAAATAGTAATGCTGTACAGCACTAAATCAGCAACCCGTATTTGTCTGTTTCAGCTTTCTAAAAGACAGACTAGCAACAGCTTCTTCAGGGGCAACTGGAGTCTTTAATTTTATTGCCTTTATTTTTATGACAGTGAAGCTTGTATTGAAACCAAAATGTTCTGTAGCTGTGGGAGCTGTTCCTGATGCATCTTCCAGCCAATCACAAGAATATGATGCACATGGTGCAGAGCTCTGGTCAGGAAGGCTTGCATCACCTAGTGATGTCACAGCCATTAAAGGCTAATTTTTTTTTGCAAGTAAAAGTGACCTCTCACCAAGATGAAACTGGAACTTTCCAATAATTCCAAAATAGCAAACAGTAGAGAACGAAAAATTCCACAACCACGGCTTAAAACAACTCCACTTTTATTTGCAGCAAAAAAACACAGTAAGCGCTTTCAACCTCACAGTTCTTCTTCAGACTGAAATATTCAGGCTTATACTCAGAAATTTAAAATGCACAACAGAATGCTCTATGAGCGGATCCATGAGCATAAATATGCCATGAGATGAGCTGATTTAACCAATGCTCTTGCTAAACATGTACATGAGTCAGGTCCATCACATTTTTTTATGTTTAAAGTTATTGAGACAGTTAATAAGGGTCCCAGAGGTGGTGATTTGGTGAATTTTACAGAGGAAAGGGAACTATATAGCAATAACCCACGCCTGGGTGTGGGTAATGCTAAATTTACCCACGGTTGGCGTGGTTTGGTCCTGAGGGCGAAGCCCGAGGGACCAAACAAAGCCAACCATGGGTAAATTTAGCATTACCCACACCCAGAAGTGGGTTATTGCTATTATACCATGACATTATTTAAGAAAAGAAACTATTACTTTTCTTAAATAATGGCATAGTATAATGCCTGTTTGCTGCCCTTCCGCAGATGTCTGGCATCTGCGGCAGTTCTGATGTACTGCACGCCTGCGCAGTACATCAGAGCTGTGGCAAAAAAGCGGAGAAAGCAAGATCTCCGTTGCTTTTTTTAGTGTCTCGCTATGTTAAATGAGTTTAACATAGCGAGACAGTTTTAAAATAAGCAACCGAGATGTCCGTTGCTTATTTTAAAACTGTCTCGCTATGTTAAACTCATTTAACATAGCGAGACACTAAAAAGCAACAGAGATCTTGCTTTCTCCGTTGCTTTAAAACACTGTCTCGCTATGTTAAATGGGTTTAACATAGTGAGACAGCTTTAAAATAAGCAACGGAGATCTCCGTTGCTTATTTTAAAGCTGTGTCTCTATGTTAAACCCATTTAACATAGCGAACAATGTTTAAAATCGAGTTATACTAATGGAAAAAAGTCCGGGCGACCGGACCTTTTTCCATTAGTATAACTCGATTTATAACGGGCACGCTGGCCAATCAGCGTGCACGTTTTGGGGGGATCATGGTATAATACTGGATTTGCAAGTTTCTCTCTGACAGGAAGCCTGGTAAAAACAACAAGGTTTTTTTTAAACCGGTTCTTAGATCTAGGGATTTGCATAGATAATTTATAATGGTTGCGGATTGGCTAATGTGCATTTTAAATTTCTGAGTATAAGCCTGAATATTTCAGTCTGAAGAAGAACTGTGAGTTTGAAAGCACTCACTATGTTTTTTTGCTGCAAATAAAAGTGAAGTTGTTTTAAGCCGTGGTTGTGGAACTTTTCATTCTCTACTGTTTGCTCATTTTTTTTTGTTTATTTTCTTTGTGACTGTGTGCCTGTCCTTGAAAGGAAATGAAGACTTTTGATGCAGAAGTAAAAATTTATATTCTGTTTCAGCCTTTTACATACATATATAAAAACTTCAAATGTGCCTTATCAGTTGTACTCTCAGATAAATAAATTAGCTTGGAGCTGCAATTCTGAGTTCTGAGCCAGGACAAAAAAACGTGTTTTAAGCTTTTTTTTTTTTTTTTTTTTCGAAAATTGAACAAGATATTTTTTCACTTTCTATTTAATCAAACTCTAATGGTACAACAAAAAGAAAAAAACAGCATTTACAAATTGCTGTTATCAGTTGGTCAGTATTTTATTTTGCAGTTTTTCTGCATTGCACTTTCTATAAAACTGTAAGCTTTTTTCTAGTGATGATTGTCACAGCATTTCTGCATTATATAGAGTGTTTGACTGAGGTAAGCCTGTAATTAGTTGAGGGATAGTTACATCAAATACTTTATAATCTCCTTGAATGTGCAACACAAGTCAGCTCCACCTATTTAACATCTATTAATCTCACAGGTCAAATTTCTCAAACTTGAACTTTGAGCGGGTATTTAGTTTCAAAAAGCAACTAAATCAGTATTTAAGTCTAACATTCAAATGTTCCTTAATGTTGTATCATAGAATACCACTAATAAAAAAATCAAAGGAGACAAACTACTGAAAAGTGTAAATTGGTATTCATATCCCAATCTTTGCACACATGTAAAGAGAATGTATAAACTGTACATCTAAACTAATATTTAAATGTAAAAACTGTGAATGAGCTGAACTTGTTTTCAAACTTCTCAAGACTTTGGAGAAGCTAAGATGAATGTGTGTAAAGTCCACTATGAATAATGCGAAGAAATTGGCACATGTTTGTGTAACTGCTGCTCATGTTTTAAGTTCGTGAATACCTTTGTATATTTTTATCAGTCAACAGTGAGTGACAAGTTGCTTTAGTGCTGTGGGAAATTTTCTAGAGAATTTGCCCCGATTGTGACTTAGCACTGCTTGTCAACAGCATAGCAAAACCTTTATAGGTTTTTATTTCACTGTCAGTTTGTCCTATGGACACCATGTTTGGATTTTTATAAGTTAGAAAAGGGGGAAGATAGGAAAGTTGGAGAAGTGGGGGGGAGCAGACAAGGAAAATACAACTTGAAGACAGTAAGAGGGTGGTTATGAAGGAGGTAGGGGGGGATGAGTAACTTTTTGATGGGGATAGACCCTCTTTTTCATATATATATATATATATATATATATATATATATATATATATAGATAGATAGATCCACTTCAGAAGCTCGAAATACTGAAATCTCAAATTTCAGTATCTCAAGCCCAAGAAGCCAAATCCACACAACATCGAAAACTGAAAACTATGAAATTCAAAACCTCGAATACTGGAGGTTTTGAATTTCATGGTATTACTGCACACACACACACACACACACACACACACACACACACACACACACACACACACACACGCAGGCACACACACACACCATCCTCCACACAAACACACACAATCTCAATACTACATGAAAGCCCCCCTGCACCCCACACACCCCCCCTACTTAAATATTCTCACTCTGAGGTCACGCTACATGCAAACACACAAAACCACCACCACGTAAGCTACATTCTCCTCGCACACACACATCACAGCAACAAAACACACTGACACACACCACATCCCCAACCCAAACCCCTTAACACACACACACACACACACACACACACACACACACACAAACACACACACACACACCGGTATTCGAGGTTTTGAATTTCGTGCTTCTAAACATTCACTGTTCTGTCGATTCTGCTTCTTGGGCTCGAGATACTGAAATTCGAGATTTCAGTATTTCATCCTTCTGAAGTGAACCCATATATATATATATATATATATATATATATATATATATATATATATATATATCTAATATGTATATATGTGAGTGTGTATATGTGAGTGTGAAGGTTAGTGAAGAGAGATAGGTATTCAAAATAAAGGGGTTTGCATGTGGAATAGCAGATAGATACAAAGGAGAGGGGACAGACCTGTGCCTCCACTTCCATTGTAGTCTGAAGGGCCTCACATTCTCCCTGTCTCAATGTTCATAGACAGGAGGAGGACCTAGTGCTTTGGAGTTCAAGGCCTCTGGGAGCTTGGTGACTGAAGCTAACTGAGAAAGAATCTTCTACCCACTGAAGAAGACTTCGATATTGGATCCACCACCATCTGTCTGCAGCCCTCTTCACTGCAGCTTCTACCAGCTCCTGAAGCTTGGGATGCCATCTTTCCAGTCTGCTCCAGTATGGAATATATAGGGATGGAGTCACATTTTCCCATCTATAAAGCAGTCCTGGAAGAAGCAAGGAATAGTGATGGTCTGTCTCTAATCTGGGGCAAATACAGCTGAGGTTTCCCAGGCTCTACTGGATGTACAAAAGGAGAAAAATAAAATGAGTCAATTAAAGGTCTCAAGTATTTTAATGCTTTTACCTCAGAAAAACGAGAGCAGTAAATAACAGCAACACAATATATCATTATAGCAATAGGAACTCATGTATAGGTTCATTAGAGATATGTTGGCACTGCTGCTTTTGATATCCTTGTAATATTGTAGTGTCCTAAATGTATTTATTTAAATTTCAACATCTGGGCAGGTAAGCTGCTCAACTGATCCTTTTCAGCCATGACCAGTTATAACTATACATTGGAGAGATTACTGTAACATTAATTGGTATACAGAGTATTAATATACATAAATAAAGATTGTGCATATAATTTTGAATACAAAGTATCAGCTTGTATAAGTACAATAACACTTGTGCATATTATAAATTGGATAGGTGTAGTAAGTTAAAGTAATGATATCATTCCCAAGCAGTAGATTTGTATAACTAATATGCATTTCAGTCAGACTTATTACTGATGTTTTCACTGACTTTGGTTAAAGCCGGTGCTACACTGGTAGTGCTGTATTTCATGCGTTTCTAATATTGTAGTGCCCTAAGCCTCACCCCAGAAGTAATATGCATTTCCTGAAAACTTTTTATTGATCTCATGTTGTGTTGTTTCCATTTTATTACTATGGATTTCATTTTCTTGGTGGTAACCCCCTATTGAAGGGATCAGGGAGAAAATCAATTCTGCCTCCTCAGAAAGAGGTGGTGGGTATCACACATTACATCGGGGCTGTGGATGTAAAAAAAAAAAAAAGGTAAAGGTGAATGACTCGATCCTTGAATGTGTGTGTTACTTAACATTGGTAACTGCAGTTGTTATATGGTAATATAAGTTCTATTATCTTTCCCAACATATCGCTTACTGGACTGACTACATCACTGATCATTTGATGTGGACCACCCTGCTGTGTCTTCAATTCCTGGCTTAGCAAGTCAAGGCTGTAAAAACTAACCATGCACCAAAACAATTAAATGAAATAGCAATGCAGGATAATCTGATGGTACAAAAACATTATAATATTATACTAAAAAAGCAGTAGGGAATAAAATAAATGCTACATTTTCTATGCTATAAGCTCATCTTACTTTGCTATTAAATTGTGTTGTTTTTTGGCATGTAGATGTGATAAAGCTATTAGACTATGTTAGGTAAGCTAGTTGTATTTGTTATTGTTCTTGTCATTCAACTGAGTAGCAAAGAAATGGATGTTGCACAAGAAAATGCTGGATATACTTTAGAAAAATAAAAGAATGCATTGCAGTAGTTCTCTGTTTCTACAGTAGATGCATTCAGAAGTACCACATATCTCAGGTGGGGAGGGTGACTGAGATATTGATCTACTTATTGGGGAAGAACATGGCTACTATGGCAACCTTGCAGATTATCAGTTTCAAGAAGCCAGATTTATGCAAGTGGTGTTGTGGCTGAAAAGAAGTTTGAAGCCTTATCAGTAAGCATCACCCAGTTGTGTCCAAATATCTATTTACTTAAAAGGGTCCTTGAAAAACATAGAGAAAAATCTGCTGTTCCCTCTTATGATGGATTAGGTACAACCTTACCTGTAACTCTAACAGAAGGCATTCTCGCTGCCAGGTTGAAATCAGAATGAAGATCTTGGTATTAAATGGATTCCTAGGGTGTGAGCAATACTCACTGAGGTACATCACCCTCTGTTGGTGCCCTCTATACTCTGAAAAGTGGGTGCGCACACAATAACTGCATATGCACTAACTTCATTCCAGAAAAAGCAAGTAGAATGAGGTGCATGCATGAGCTTAGCCCAGCTCGTGCACTGCAGTATGAATTCACCTATGATGATGAGTTAACTCGCACAGATGCATAGCAAAATGATTCATAGAGCTGTGCACCAAGAAGCCCCATTTGCTTAAAAACTTCACAATTTGAAGTAAATTTCTTGCAACTTTCTAAAAAGATAATCTTATAATAATAAAGATAAAGAAACAAAAGATTGTAAGGACAGAGGGTGGATGGGTGGGAATATGTCTGTTTACATTGTGAGAAACAGACATGAAAAACACTATGTAGATATTCTCATGGCCTATGTCCATGCTGAGTGTGACAAAGGGAGATACTGCCAGCACAGCCATCTGAAAGTTAGTAAATAATTGTATGTCATTTGTAAATATCAACATGATTCATATAAGATGCTTGTGTTACAACTGTATTAGAACTGTATGTTATGTGTATACAAACTTGTTTGTACAGACGTGTATTGAAAAAGGTTTTTGCAAAGTGTTTTGAAATATATCAACAGTGTGCCCTACTGGAAAAGAACAGAAATCTACAAGCACTATTGTAACTGTTCAAATGTATATATTTTAACAGTGGAAACTGGAACACAGGAGGTTAACTTCAGTCCAGCAAAACTTCAGAAAAATAGCTGAAATTAAATTACGTTATGGCTATGCAATAAAAGATAATATATTTTAGTTTCAATGCAGCAAGGAGACACAATGTCTAAAACTAGGGAGCTTTCTGTATTGTCTCTAAGGTGAAATAATTACTAGTCTTGAAATGTGAAGGGATGTATTTGTTTTATGTCTTCCAGCATCTGCCAAAGATCTGGGGTCTATGTATTTTCACAGGTAGATGCTAAATACTGCTAACCCCCCAGCAGTGGGGGTTTCATCTGGAATAGAGTTAGATGACAAGAAATTATGTCATTCTGCAAGCTATCCCAGCTGTAATATTTGTCAGGAATATAGCAAAGCCTAGTTTAGATATTTTTCTTTATTTGAGACTGTCCTGCAATGTTGTTTTAAATATTTCCTGTGATTTTGAACTCTGATGTCATTGTGAATATATACCAAGTATTTTCTTGTTCTTTATTATTAAATATATTTAAACCCATTGTGGCTGATCTGTCTAGAGATATTTAAGTTTTGAGAGTACTTGCATATTTATTCGGTGACACTGTGCGCCACTCCTAATAACCTTGCTCTTTGTCAAACTACCATTTGTGTTAATATTAATATTGAGCAGTAAGATTAGACACACTTTGTTAAGGGCCTTAAAGTAGCTGATAAGAGCTGGCTGTTGGCAGTGAAAACTACCTTATAATCTGGGCAAAAGCTAATAAACCAGTGCCAGCCTTTCCCAGGTGTGTGTGTGTGTGTGTGTGTGTGTGTGTGTGTGTGTGTGTGTGTGTGTGTGTGTGTGTGTGTGTGTGTGTGTGTGTGTAAATCAAACCTCAAAGTGTGTGTCAGCCACTTGGGTGGGGACAAGAAGCGCTGGTTGGACAGAGAGGGTGCTGGAGGTCTTGGCTTGGCCACTCAGCTGAGATCCAAACTCAATAGCTGTGTCAGTGAGAAGTCTTACTGGGGGTCTGGAGAAAGAGGGAGAAACTAGCCCCAGACTGACTGTGGTCTCTGTGTGCTCTTAAGGGAAATTGCACTTGATGCAGAGAGTTGCATCTGGAAATATTGTGTGTGTACTTGTCATCCTCCCAGTGTACCTCCCCCACTGATGAGGATTGAGACTCCTTGATTACTGGTCCAGTGGTGGGGGCATCACACTGAGTACTGAAGCCAACAAAGGCAACATGTGCTAAATACAAGAAACAATATGACTTTATCAATTCATTTATTTAATATTTGTTTACCGGCAAAGTCCGACTAGGACAGAGCCTATTTTCAGTGGAGGCCCGGGGAGAAATGCTTTAGACGAATGTCTTTGGGTTGTGGGAGGAAACCAGAGTACTCAAAGGAAACTCACACAAATACAGGGAGGATATACAGACTCCACACAGAAGGCACCCCAGCCGAGAATTGAACCAGAGAACGTCTTGCTGTGAGGCAACAATGTTAATTCCTGCACCACCCAGCAGTTTTCTTGAGTATGGAAATGATAGCTGTCTCATTTGGAAACCCACACAAACACAGGGAGGACATGCAGACTCTGCACAGAAGGCACCCCAGCCGAGAATTGAACCAGAGAACCTCTTGCTGTGAGGTGACAATATTAACTCCTGCACCACTGCACCACCCAGCAGTTTTCTGGGGTATGGAAATGCAGGATGATAGCTGTCTCATTTAGCAGCCCTTGCTGTTACCTGATATGGCACCCTTTAATTGTAAGCTGAGGATTTCACAAAAAGCGAAGTCCTTTTTCTGTGCTACGCCTTTTACTTTAAAAATTATAGTAACCGCCTTGCTACATTTTCAGCTAGAGACTTAAGCAGCTTATGCCCAGAACAGGATCCAGCACTAGGCGACCTAGGCAGCCGCCTAGGGCCCACTGGCCAAAGGGTGCCACAAAACTTGCATTTTGTCTTTAAGAAAGCACTCTGCACATGTTACATTTCTTCTTGAAGGACACATGCAGAGTGCATCCCTAGTAGCATGTGTATGTGCTTCTATAGTACAACACATACACATTTAAACTGGAATGGAGAACGTGATTTTTTCAAGCATGGATTTGGATTTTTTTATGCTTTTGCCATTTCAGGTGAATGGGTAGGTTAGGGGAGAACTGTGTGTGTATATAAAATGCCCCAGTTAGTGATGGCAGGTTGGTTATCTCATTCAGGCTCAAATACTGTACCTTCAGTACAGGACCCTAGAGCCTGAATCCTCTGCACCAACTGCCAAGTTGTCATTGATAAGTTCATTTTCAAAGAATGTTGAGTTTCTGTGCATTTCCATGGACTTTTGACTTTCAGGGAAAGAGAAGTTTACTGCTGCTCATGCTAAGTCTGTTTTCAATGTGTAACAGTTTTGTATAGCAAATGGCCATCATCAGTGTTTATGCTATAGAGCACAACAGGTAGAATACTTGCCTTTGGTGCAGGAAGCTGTGAGTTCTACCCCTACACCATGTACATGGGGTTCTGATGTTGCTGTGCTCTCTTTAAGGTGGATTGAGATGTTGCACTCCTAAGTGTGTCCTCTTTTGGATGAGAAGCCTACTAACTATGAACCTGTTGCAAGTTTGACAAACATAATCTGTTGCAATATTACCAGCTTACCATTTTTTAAATGTAAATGGGCAGTTTATTCTTCAAGGGCAACAGGCACTGAATTTATACTTGAAACACTAAAATGTAAAGTTGTTTGCCAGCGACAACCTCTTTATTAGTTACAAATCTTTTAAATGTGGAATTATTGAAATGACTTTTACTTCTGCAGAGATTGTATACATTGATGATATTGATGGATTGTAATGACAAGTTTGAGTGGCCTTTTATGGTTGAAATGTTCCTCAATGGATAATTTTGTCACTATTGGTTCATAAGTTTTGTTTCATTGCTTACTGGAAAAATGTTCAAACCTACAAATTTAAAACAGTCTAACAATTGGTGCTGTATTATACAAGGAATATAATTTAATACAATTAGGAAGGTGAATCAAAGAACACATGCAACAATGCACAGTATAAAAATGTGTGCAAGGGGCCTATGGTTTGAAAACAACCCAAAGGTAAATTTAATCCACCACTGGCCAGATGCATTTTCTTTAAATGTGGCTTTCAAAGCCATTTCAATTAATGCAAGTTTCAAGGGTTCATGGTAAGTCTGTTTTCATTGTGAGGCTGCATTTTGTTTATCAAATGGCTGTCAGTGTTTGTGCTACAACATTTGAAATAAAAGTTTTAAATATCTCTAATCATTGTGGAAGTAAAGAAAATAGTATGCACTCTGACAAGTCTGAATAGTGATAACTGGGGAGAAAAATCCAAGTAATGAGACACTGGAATGCCTGAAGGGGGCTGCAGGGGGGAGGCTGATCCATTACCCTGACTAGGGCCCCATTTCACCATGATTCGGCTCTGCTTATACCACATACAAAGCTAAGCACAGTCCTGTCAAGAAAAGCAGTATCAGAATTCATTTCTATGCCAGCACTCTGAAAAGGCAGTACAGGAACAGATACTAGTAACACATTACTGGCAGTACAGGAACAGATACTAGTAACACATTACTGGCAGTACAGGAACAGATACTAGTAACACATTACTGGCAGTACAGGAACAGATACTAGTAACACATTACTGGCAGTACAGGAACAGATACTAGTAACACATTACTGGCAGTACAGGAACAGATACTAGTAACGCATTACTGATTGAATGGTATCTCTTGATTGCACCCCTTACACCTGGAGTGGCTACCTTCATCACACCACCTTAGCTACACTTCTGTATAAAAACAATAAAACAAATGACACGGCAGGATAGAAAGAGCAAAATAAACACCGAGATGCAGCAATGTAAGATGGTCCTGCAGCAAGAAAGTGATAAAGGTAAGAACAGATCAGGAAGAAAACAGTGATCAAGACAGACAGACATCTGTTTAAAAAATACATGAATATGTCCATGCAACATGGCCAGAAATTACAATTAATATGCTAAATTGTTATAAGTGCTACAAGTGAAAGCAAAAGAAACTAGTATATTGACGACTGATACAGTAAGCTGAGACTACAATCCATAATAAAGAAAGAAAGTTCATTAAATTAAGAAAGGCCTCTTTCCATGAAAGTTTGCATTGATACAGTAGACCAAGTGAATTGCAAAGTGATTAAATCCATTTTCATTGTGTATGAAGATATATATCAAATTACTTCAGCTATTGTACTGTAATACAAATAATGGGTAATACAGACAGCTACTTACACAGAGGCAGACGATACACTTACATGAATACACTTTGAATTGAATGGAAAATTGAAAAAAAAACATGAAAAGCTGTACATTTTCTCCAAGGTAACTTTAGTATCTTATTTGTAGAATAGAATACCTTTTCATCTATGAAAGAAAGTAGAAAGGACTGAAAAAAATGGCACCACTGAAAATGTATCTAGTCCAGCTCCTTGTTTTGCTCAGATGTTGTGTCTTTCAGCTTTTCCCGGTTAGGGGTCGCCACAGTGGAACTCTGGTCCGCTAATGATTGGCAGTAGATTTTTATGTGTCCAGTTGCCAGCCCTGACGCACAACGTTCAATGAAGGTATGTCCATTCATGCATGTCTCCAGACAGAAGACGCTCTAGCTGAGAATCGAACGGGACGACATCTTACTGTCAGGCGACAGTGCTACCGCAGCACCACCACCAAAGTGTAGTTGTGTTTACTGAACTGAAACTAAGGTCAAGTCACAGCTAAGCTGAACTACACCCCGAGATCAGAAGTACTGTCGCATTCTCTACACAGGTAAGCATGTTGAATTATGGGTAACTGATATTCACTGTTAGTACTGCATCAGATGTTTTCTAACATTTGATACAGCAGATGATGCAAGACATCAGAAATGTAAGGAACTTAATTAAACCTGTAATATATGGGAGAAATATAAAACAAGAGACATTGAGAAGAGTCCCAAACTAAATGAATAAGAATAGGCTTCCTTGGACAGAATGAAGTAGGACTATGATGTTTGTTTTACAAATTCATAGTCTCAAAGAGTGGGATTCACTTGACCAGGTAAAGATAAAAGCACCACATTATATGGCACTTTCTGTTAATGTTAAAGAGGAAAGATGTCAGTTGCATTCTCAGGGTGATACTTATCTTAATGGTGATGTGATTGTCCTAATATTAATAAGTTATAGAGAAAGCTGTACCACAGCACAGTGCCACAACAATACAGCTGCCTAAAATAGCGCACACAACATAAAGCTACTCACCCACAGCAGCCATTAAAGAAAACAAATCTTACTAAGAAGATTGTTATTAAAGACAAAAAGCAGGTTATTAACTACAGCAATGATGCACAGCAGAAATGGCAAATACCTACTATTTAGTTTGTGACAATCCTTCCTCTGGTGCCTAAAGATTTTCAGCACAGCAGTATTGCACATCATTGTACTGGTGCTTGTATTTCTCAGTGGTGCAAAGGATGCTGTTTGCCACGGCTATCTGGTTCCCTGGTCATGCCAGGTATCCACATTATGGAATGGCTTGTATAAGGTCCCAACAGATGCTCCCTAAATGGGCTTTGTAGAAATAATAGAATTATTTTGCTCTCCTTAACATACACTGGCAGCCATCACCACAAATCTATAGTAATACGAAATAGCAGCCTAAGAACTGTGCCCTTTTGTATGATGTAGTGCAATGTCAGTATGTACAGTGCCTTTAATCTACACTGATACAAAATGACAGCCTGAGGATTGTGCCATTCTGTAAGATTTAATACAATGTCAGTATGTGCAGTGCCTTTCTATATGGGATGTTGATAAAGAGCAACAGAATGTGTCCACTCTTTGTCACTAGTGCATTTCAGTGAAACACATTAATCATCATTAGCATGTATGCAATGCAAGCTAGTATACATTAGTGATGTTTATTACTGGTCCACCATGTTTGATGCTGAACACACAGAACAGCAGAAGATTTATCTTAGCAGCTTCAGTCACCACCTGACACACAACTGTCAACCTGCAGACCTTGAAAATGTTGACAAAGATTTGTGAAATGTAGGTACAAGTGGCAAAAAACAGGCACACAATTCCCGTAAGATCTGTATAGTGAATAACCTTCAGCTCCTACTTCCAGTAGGATTGTATGAGATACTACACAAACACAGCTGAAAACAATGACAAAAATGAAGGAAAAATATAAACATATTATTCGGGAATAACTGGTAACTTAATCCTTTTTCACTGGAGCCCTAGTCAGGAAACCTCTCCAAATAATAAAAAAGCACCATCATAAAAGTCAACAAAAATAGCAGATACAGAGAAAGATAATACTAAAATGATACATACTTGCAGCACAAAAATTAACCAGAAATGGCCCACATGCTTCCTGAAATAATGCAAAACAGCAACATGCAAATTATTACTCAGTAGTACACCTTAAACTTGTATTCATGATACAGGTAGAATAAATACAAGTAAATCATATGATAAAAAATTATTTACAAAAAACTTGTCAGTAACTAGGTATTCAGTATGGTAAAATAACAGTATGTCAATAAAAAAATTAAACCAAAGGGCGTGATTATTATATCAAGCAGTATTCATGAAGACAATATTAGTTTGTTTCACACATAATGAGTAAAAAGTTAACTTTTACACAGTTTATGAAGTATACACAGGTGAACACATTAGAGCCATTACACACAATTCCTTTAAAGTAATTTTTTCTGCTTCAGATTTTTGCACCTAACAACTCTTTAATGTAATATGCATATTATATTTAAGGTATTTTATTATGAATTAACTGTAACTGAAAATATGTGCTGTATGTATATAATTTTCTGCATAAATGGCCTTTGCTTTTCTCATCTTTTTTGGTATTTGCCCCATATTATATACACGCACAGACACACACACACACACACACACACACACACACACACACACACACACACACACACACACACACACACATACTATCCAGTAAACTGCCGTGATTGCCAGGACTAACAAGCTGTATATATTACAAAAAAATTGCTATGCTATTGCATCAATGTAGATGCCCATATATGCTAATTTCATCTTTCTTCTCATCTCTTTTTCATGAGAAATCCTTTTATTCCTGTACTTTTTTATTTATTATATGCCACATATTTATTAGCCATGACATGAGCCAAAAATAAAGGGATTCTGTACTGAATTTAGAAAGCTGCTTACCACACTATGCACTTGCCCAACCACACACTTCTTCAATGGCTAACATTATTCTATATACCTACGCCAGATGTACCCTAAAGAGTTTTCACCCACCGCCACTTTTTCTCAGCCTTAAGTTCCTCTTGGTGCCATCTCTAAAGGTCATTTAGTTTGCAGTATAAGCAATGCAAATAAAAATATTGCCATCACTTCCTTGTTGCTTCAAAGTTCTTGCTCATCACTAAAGCAAATGCGTCCATGCTTCTAAACTATACAGATTTATTCAATAATTTTCTGAAGTATGAAAAAAAAAATTGTGTTTAAAATTTCTAATTTTGTCACTCATCACTAGTCCACCACATTGACATAAGTGCGGTACAGGCTGTCTTACTAGTCAGCTGACCTATGAGCTCCAGCTGTATCACAGCAACTGACATGATGTGATTACACAAATAAAAAAATAAACAAGTAAACGGTTTTATCAGAAAAGCAGCAGAAATTTAAACACTACGTTTTTATACATGAAAATAGAAAAACACTTTTAATGCTTTTCATGCCTGGAATGCATTTATAACATAATCTGTTTTCGAAAATAATTGTGTAAACCTTTGACCAGCACTGAAATGCATAATGGGTGCAGAATTTGTGCAATCTGAGCAACAATTCTGAAAATACAGTAAATCGGTATGGTTGAGAGTTATGATTTGACAGGAGCTACAATTCCAAAGGAATTATCATAGAGGAGGTACAGACTGGTGTGCAGTACTGTTGTAATGGATGTTCCAACAGTTCTCATAGCTGCATGAATCCTAACCTGTGAAGGGCCTTTCATAACAGTAGATTGAGATAGGACAGTATTAGTGTTCAGTACTGTCCTTGTCTGTAACATCCACTTACAGCTATAACATGTGAAGGTCATGCTTCTGTAGACCGACTACTGGACAGATGGCAGCCCACTGCAACAGGGCAAGTCAAATGTTAGAAGTCTGTCATTCAGTATAAGGAAGGCTTTGTGAAAGGCATGCAGCACAATGGTGAAAAATGCAGCAAATGGAAGGAGTTAACCTTTCTCTGTGAACCTCACATAATGGTGAAAAGTGCAGCAAATGGAAGGGGTTAACATTCCCCTGCAAGCCTCACATAAAGATGAAAAGTGCTGCAAATGGAAGGGGTTAACCTTCCCCTGCAAGCCTCACAGATAACAGCTCGTTCTTGGTGCCCCTGCTTAGAGACTATGTTGTAATGGGTGGGACTGACCTAATGCCAAATTTCACACACGTTAGCCAGGTTTGTAGCCATACCGCATATCGTATATAGTGACTGCATGGAATATCAGGGAGCAAAATACTGACTGCTCACTATGTTCACTGCCCCACAGGTACAATAGATGCTCAATTCAGAAGACTATCAGCATAGGCAATTGTCTGATAATTGTCAGGATGCATTCTGTTCTCATTTGCATGAACACCAAAAGGCATCACAGCTTGTAGGGTGAGCTCTGTCACTCACTGTCTCATGTAGTGTGTATTCTTTGGACAGTCCACCTTTAGAAGATGGTCTGGGACAAATAGCTGAGGTCAGCACCTGCATGGGGTTGGATGAAGTCAAGACACAGACTGAATTAGAGATCCATAGGACATTGAGACTGGATGATCATATGCTCATTGGCCAGTGTGAGACTGCAGTGTTCTCCTCACCTGCTGCAATAGAGGATGCACAGCATGGGGGTTTACAGCTCTTGTTAAGGGTAGCTTCCTGTCAGTGGCATCACTGCCACTGCTACCTCTAGACCCATGGTACCAGACTTCTGCAGCACATCTGAAATAAGGATAAGCACTTTATGGAAGGCCACCAGTGGATCAGGGTACTCAATACTGTCACAGCCAGCCTGAAGTATGTAAGTGACTGTAGACATCAATCAATTGATCTGCAGAGCTATACTCAGGGCACAGTCTACAGCTGACCATGACAACCTGGATAAGACTGGCCTGATGCATGACCTCCAAGAGGTTGTCATCCAGCACTGATAAGGTTTCTAACCAGCAAAAGAAATGGAAACCAGAGATAATGCCTGGGTTATACTATTCTGAACTATGGTGGCACACACTGCATCCATGGCCACCTCCATGTAGATTTTATCCAGTTGCATCACTGGTACCCTATATACCTAAGTGTTGTTCATGGTTAAGTAACTGCATATAATGACCATAGGAACACAGTCTGTACTTTCCATGTCTGAGGTAATACCATACCTCAGCCTATGCCTGGGGTGGCTACACCACAGATTTACCCAATGTGTGTCACCTTATATGCACACCCCCTGCAGGTCATGTTACACCAGTTATAGCATGCCTGTATTGTGAGATTTCTCTAGTAATCCCACTCCTCCTAGTTGCATAGACATCATTGTGTCCATCCATTCCAACACATCTGTACAATTGGTGACTAATGTGGCTCTCACCACCCTTCTATGTGGTGCATGTGATGCCCACTGCAAACTGGCCATGTACTACTCAGCATAATCTATATAGAACACTGCATGTGTCATGTTGTTCTGTGTTACTTTGCATTGCCACCATGTTGGAGCTCACAGAAGTAGAATAGATGTTCCTTCTTTCCCTGCAATGCCAGATAATGTGCTCAGCAACATCTAGGAGAGGGTGCATTATTTGGTGTTCATTGTCACCAGCACCATCACTACATGGTGATGTTGCTGAAGGGGTGCAATGAGTCCTGCTGCTTTAGATGTAGAGGGCCACTAATAATGGCAGGATGCTTGCTTCCTGATCATATTATGTAGCATACAGCATTCTAAATTCAGCTGACAATTTGTGGAAGGGGCATGCTGCATTCCAACCCAGACTGCAATTCTGGGATTTTAATTGGACAAACACATACTCTACTCCATTCCTGGTTTGGGCACAGGCATTGTACTGATGTTAGTCATGCCTTGTAGCTTCCTTATGGGCATCATCAGCCAGGGTTCCAGAGGTTATTCTGCATCCCCTATAACATATGTACATATCAGACTCACAGATGGGGTTAGGATATGTATGCTATCTGTGTGTTTAGATAGATGTGTGTGCTTGCATACTAAGTGACACTGTGGGATATTGTTCTGCACAACACAGTAATACAGATGACTTTTCCGTTATATGTGGGAATTTTTAGAATTGCCATGGTGCTGCGCAGGCTCATGGTTACACACTGCCTGACAGGTGAAGGAATGGTAGCACTTCCTGTTAATGTAACACTGGCTGTGGAGCCAGGTTGGGTAGTTTTTGTAACTTGGGTGAAGAGTTGCTCCCAGCACACTGAGCAAATGGGCAGTATCACAAAAGCATTCATAATGGTGATGCTGTCCCCTGCTGTGTGGGAAAACATATGTGCTTGTCCTCATGATTCAGCAGTTTCTCTGGGAATATCAGTCTGATAATTGTGATATACTCAGTATTACCTGGAACTCTGTATAGATAGAATGGTAAAACTGAACATACCACCATATTCACTGTAATGAAAAGTTAGACATCAATGCATGGACTGTCCTTTCAAAAGTTGTCCAGTGGCTGATGACCTGCCAGCTGATGTGTTGTAAGTCTTTGGCAGTACAGGCTTGTGCCACAACATCATTTCCAGGGAAATATTGTTGGTGCCAATGAGGTTATGTTGCACAACAGATTCTGATGTGGCTCTATGCATATTCTCTCTTTCAATGCTTCAAGTTTTTGTCTGTGTTTTGCTGCTATAATTAAATGTAAGTGACTGTAGCACTTCATGCCTGAATTATTATGAACCCTGGTCTGCTTTTCTTGTTCATGTACATGCCACAATGCACTCATTACACTGCATGACCTATAGTGCTACATGGTTCTTGGTTGCTACTTAGCTGTGCATTCTAAACTTTGGTGCAAGAGCAATTTGACAGAAAATGCCAGCCAAAATGTTGGTGTTACTTCTCTTGATTTGATTTTTGAATTTAGAGCTGAATAGGCTGTCCAGTTAAAGAGTGACCTTAAAATAGTATAAATGCTCTTCCACATCACTGTTGCAGTATTCTTTACTTTAAGGATCCCCTGCAAAGGGTAGTCTAATGTATGGACAATATACCAATGTCCTAGGTTTTCCAGGACATTGTAGATCACAGGTATTCTCCCTGCTCATGTCATAGGGTGTAAAGGCAACATATAAACGGACTTACCTCAGAACTACTTTGCTGGCAGTCTGAACGCCATTTCTGATTGCTGATCAGAACTCTTCATCTGTGCTGGCAACCAAGCTGTTTTCAGATAAGTGTCCCATTGGAGGTTTCATCTTATCTCATTTTTCTTTTAGTTGGTGAGTCTACCTGTCATCCAGAAAAGGAAAATGTCAGTGTGGGAGACAGATTTCCCATAAAGACCTTCATGAGCAGTGTCTTTTTTGCTTGAGTGATTCTCACAACCATAATAAGTGCTCGGTTTTTCATGCATTTGTCCCCAGTCCCTTCATAGTTGTCTTTTCTCCTTATCTAACTACCTGGAGAACCAGCATCTTAAGTTATTGATGTAGGGAATTATGGATGAATTATCTTATCCAGAGGGTCAGTCATCTACTAAGAAGACCAAAAAACTTAGATCAGATTCAGCTGCTGTACTGCCTCCCCTGGATATCTCTCTTGAGACTGGAGAAAGCCAAGATGATCTTCCAGTTGTTCTCTTGGCTTCATCTACTGCAACTATGTCAGAGGCGAGCATGGATCCAGCTTGTCACACATCCTCAGAGGCTCTGCAGACATCCATTGCAGATGTTGAGGGGGAACCTTGGCTGATTATATCCAAGGGACTGAGAGATGTTCTGCAGATTCTTGTTCGGGAGGAGATTCCCATTACATTGAGTATCAACAAGGGTCTGAGCCTCCTAAGGTCTTTAGGGCTGATGTCCCATTAAAGAAGCAGCAACTAAGCCCATCTGCCCTGCTCCCAAAGATCCCCAGACTGAATGGCAGGATTTACACAGGTGTTGTTTAATGCACTGATGACCTTAAAGCCTCCTCAGAGAGCTTCTGTCCCTGATCCCCCTTGGTCATGTGCACCATTTCAGAAGCCTTGGGAGAAGGATTCTTGGGAAGAGTCCTTGGCATACACCTCCTAGATTCCTTTGTTGGGTTTTGGTTCTGAGGAGGAAGATTCCATTAGCCCAGATCCTGCCTTTGAGGAACTTTGTTTTGGGGATACTATCTCTCATATGATGGAATTCTTTAAACGGGACTGTTCTCAGGTTTCTGACATCCAAAAAGGGTATTATGAACCTTTGCAGATGGAGTCCTCTAAGCCCTCTACTGTTCCTCCTGTCCTAATAGCCCTGATGAACACTTGTCAGCAGCTTTTCAGGATCCAGAATCCCAACCTCCAGCCCCTAAGAAGCCTGACAGGTTTCATAAGGTGCCTGACAAATGTAAGTTTCTCTACAAATGTCCATTTG
Organism: Protopterus annectens; assembly: GCF_019279795.1. Lineage (NCBI taxonomy): Eukaryota > Metazoa > Chordata > Ceratodontiformes > Protopteridae > Protopterus > Protopterus annectens. The sequence continues at coordinate 532,714,338 of NC_056738.1, read as the reverse complement.
CTGAACCCTCTGTTGTGTCTGTCTTTTCTGACAACCCATCTAATATCTCGCCTTCTAATAAATTGCTTCTTTCTGACAAGAACTGTAGGGCCATGGAACAGCTGGGCTAAAAGGTGTATACTGATGCTACCCTGGCTTTTCGGGCTATTAATTATCAGACCCATATGAACAGGTATGTCTTGGCTTTTCTTTCTCAGGCCTCTCAGGTTAACTCTGACCTTCCTGATTCTGAGAGGAAGGTTTCCACTCTCTTCATTGTGTTCCTCTTCCTAAATGGTTCACCATTATATTAAATGTAGTTATGATGCAGTTGATGCTTCTTCTAGAGCTGATGGTTTTGGTTCTGTAATGACAAGTTATGCATGGCTTTGCCTCTAGCCCTTGCCTGATGATATTAAGGCTAAATTGTTGGATGCATCCCTCAATAAGAAAAATGTCTTTAGTTCTGCAGCTGCTGAGCTTAAGTCCCTACAAGAAAAGTGTAAGGCCTTGCAGAAACTGAAACATATTTTTGTTTCCTCTATTCCTAAATTTCAGAGGAATTATCCCTCTAAGTCTGCTTTTGTTCATAGACAGTCTCACCCTGCTCCCAAAGGTAAGAAGGGTTCTAGACTGGCTGCTCCTGCTAAGTCTACTCAGACTCTTACTCCTCAGAAAGCTCCTTTTTCAGACAAGCTAGGTTCTGTCTAACTAGCTGCTTCCCTCCTTTTGGGTCACTTTTTCCTTTAGTCTTTCACGATCCCTCCCCAGTTTGTTGAGAATCACTCAGAATTCTTGGGTTCTGACCATAATCCATCAGGGATACATCATGGTGTGGAAATCCCTTCCTACATTCTTGGGCATTCCCCATCCTCCTCAGGAACAACTGTCTTTCTTTCCTGATGTACTTCAGAGCCTTTTGCCTTAAGGCACCATCCAAATAGTTCCCTCTCCTTAAGACTTGAAGGGGCTTTATTCCAGAAAGGTTTTGGTCTCCAGGAAAGAAGGCATCTGGAGACTCATTCTAGACTTTTCTGAGTTCAACACCTTTCTGAAGATCTCTTCCTTTTGGATGCAGTCCCTCCAGCCTCTGTTTCCTCTACTTCTTACTCAGGCTTTACTGGTCTCTCTGGATCTCAATGAAGCTTATTTTCATATCCCTATTCATCCCCATTTAAGGAATTTTTTGTTTCTCTCTGTTTCTTCCTTGCATGTTCAGTTCCCTGCTTTGCCCTTTGGCCTCACTACTGCACCAAGGTTTTCACAAAATGCCTTGCTCCTGTGATTGCGCAGGATGAGGGAGATGTAAATTTTTCCTTATCTGGGCAACCTGTTCATTCAGGCTTCCTTCCCAGAGACCTTGCTTTAGCACCTTCACTATGCTATTTGCCTTTGTAACATCTAGGGTGCATGATACATTTCCAGAAATCTGTCCTGACTCCTTCTCAGGATCATGTTTTTCTTGGTTGCAGGCTCCAGACCATTCCTATGCTGGCTTCACTGCCACCAACCAAAGCTCTTGCTCTAATTGTCTTTTTTTCAACCCCCTTTTCCTCAAATCTTAGTTACAGCCAGTGAATTTCTAAGAGCTCTGGGATTCATAGCATCCACCATTCCTATGCTACCTCTAGCCACACTCCAAATGAGAAAGTTACAGAGGTTTCCAAATTCAGTCTAGCTCCAACACTATCCTCCTCTAGAATTTCTAATCTATTTCCCTCTGTGCCTGAAGCTAGAGGTTCAGTGGTGTGCATCAGCTGTCTTTCAATATGGAACTTTCATTCCAGCCCCAAGTCCCCTTTCAGGAGCTTTTTCAGATGCTTCTTTTGGTCCTTTCAAGGTAAAGGGTCTCTGGCCCATTCCACAGAGGTCAAACCACATCAGCATCAAGAAGATGAGAGTTCTCCTTCTGGCCCTTCTGGCCTTTCATACCTTTTTTCTTCCAGGGCCTCTCAAAATCTTTACAGACAATACAACAGTGATATGGTACATCAACAAACAAGGGGGGACATGGTCCTAACGTTTGTGTAGAATAGCTCTTCAGATTTGGGATCTAGCTGTCCAATATTAGGTTACACTTTGGGCTGATTTTATTCCTTCACAACGAAACATTGTGGCAGATTCTGCCTGAGCATTTCCATAACACAGGCTCACAAATGAATGTTTCACAGGGATGTGTTTTTGGACATTGTCTACCAGTGAAGTACTCCTCAGGTAGACTTTTGCCATCCTCTCTGAACAGACAACTTCCTCTTTTTTGCACCAGAGTCTCAAGTCCTCTGGTCTGGAAGGTGGGCACCCTCAATTTCTTCTTGTTAGGGTATTTTTCTCTATGCCATCCCTCCCCTTTCTCTCATACCAAGCGTCCTGTTCAGGATAGAGCAACACTCTCACAAAATATTGTTGGTGACTCCCTTTTGGCCCAGATAGCATTTGTTCCCTCTTCTTCTGCACTTAGCCAAGGGCAATCACCACACATTACTTCACAGGGTGAACCTACTCACACAAGACAAGGGGTTTCTCTTCCATCCTCAATTGTCCACTCTTCAACTGACACTATGAATGATAGGGTTTTAATCCCTTTTAGGCACCTTTTTCTGAGGACATGCTTCAGGTTATGCAGGTCTGCAGGAGGCCAGGAAACCCAATGTCTGGTGCCTTGCTCATAACCAGGTTCCACTTTCAGTGGAGATTATTCTGGTATTCTCTTATTTGTGTGAATTACTCCATGCTGTGTTGGTGTATTCTTTAGTGAAAGCTTAACTTACAGCTATTTCTGCTTGTCTGCCTTTGTCTTCTCCTCTGGCCTCCAGGTTTGAAGTCAAACAATTTCCTAAAGGCATCATTCATATTAGACCTTGGAGGAAACATATTCCTCCTTCCTGGGGCCTTAATTACTGACTCAGGCTCCTTTTGAGCCTGTGGCTTCAGCTTCATTGCAACATTGTACATGGATGACTGTTCTTCATTTGCCCCTTACTTCAGCTAAGGGAGTGCCTGAGCTTCAGACCCTTATGGCTGTTCCTCCTTTTTTAGTTTTTCATATAAACAGAGTGTCTCTTCATACTAATCCTTCTTTTATGCCCAATGTGGTTAATGAATTGTCTCTTAATCAGTCTGTTAATTTGCCCACATTTTTCCTTCTCTGCAGTATGCTAGTGAGAAAGTTCTTCACATCTTGAATTTGCATAGACAGATCAGGGACTAAAGCTATTCACAACTCTGAGCATTTACTTCTGTTACTCCTTTCATGGGAAAAGTGTTTCTACCTCTGTAAAGACTCATTCTATCAGGGCTATGACTTCCTCTGGTGCTTTATTCAAAGAATTGGATTCCAATTCCATCCTTGAGGCTGCTGTTTGGATTTCTGTCCATAACTTTATTAAGAATTTCAAACTGGATGTTATTTCCAGAGCAGGAGCTGGCTTTGCCAGTGCTATCCCACATGGGTTTGTTGACAGTTCTGCTGGGCCTTCCTCCTCCCAAGATTCGTCTTGAGCTTTAATACTCTTCCCTTTAGTAAAGGATACTGCAACAGTGATATTAAGAGACATAGTACAGTTGTGCAAAATCTTAACTTAACAATAGATGTCCTTCCCTTCACTGTTGCAGTATTCGCTCCCTCCCTCCCTTCTCTCACTTTTCCTCTTCTCCTCCACTTTTTTCCCCTTCTGGAAGCACATGTTCCTCCTCTTCTCCTTTGACTATTCTTTCTCCTGGAGCTATTTAGTTCTGAGGTATTTACATCCATATGTCACCTTTCTGCCCTACGCCGTGAGTGGGGAGCATACATGTGATGTACAATATCCTGAAAACCTAAGGAATTTGGTATACTGGCCGGATGTTGGACTACCCCTGGCATGGGATCCCTTTAGTAAACAATACAGTGACAGTGAAGAGAAAGGCATCTACTGTTATAGTACGATTCTACACAACTGCACTTTCTGCTGACTGGCCAGTAGGCTTTGTTATATGTTATGTTATGTTGTGAAGCATTTCTCCTCAGGCCTCCCCTGAAAATGGATCTTATCCCAGTCAGACTTTCCAGTAAACAAATGTAAAATAAAATAAATGTACTGGCGATATGCAGGTGTTTAACTGTCTCCTGTCTTGCTGCAGTTCAATGTCTGCAGTTGAATGGGAATTATATTTTTTGAGAAGTATCATATTTGCTTTAGAGTTGTTAGAAGTGAAGGGCTATACATATGGAGTAATAATATGATGCTTATATGATTTACTTTAGTGGTTTGAACTGCAATGATTATGTCCAAGATTTATTTAAGTTGTAAAATTATGGATACTGAACAGTCTATTTATGCAATAAAGTAGATTCATATAGAAACTCATTTACATATATACACATAATATTGCCCTGTCACATTTTAAAGATTATATAATGTGGGAGTGACTGGGGAATGGCATCCACTACATGGCTATTTTTTTCCTCTTGCTACTGAATAGCAATACAAGTGTGAGAGTATCTACTGTGCTGGGGAAGGCAGATGTTTAGATTAAGCTGGATAATATTCAGTTAACAGCTTGAGTACTTTTATAATTAGCTTTGGTATTTGATGAGTATATATTGGCAAGCCAACAGGAATGTAACATGACTTGCTTCAACATTATGTTTAACATATCAGTTTTGAGTATAGTAGAAGAGCTTACTTTATGGAGTATTGCTGCTCTTAACTATCATATTAGTAGTGTACGGCTAGTCTGAGTAACAAGATTTAGTAAGGTGAAGACACAAGTATGATACTAGATAAAACAGATCATATTAGTAGTGTACGGCTAGTCTGAGTAACAAGATTTAGTAAGGTGAAGACACAAGTATGATACTAGATAAAACAGATCATATTAGTAGTGTATGGCTAGTCTGAGTAACAAGATTTAGTAAGGTGAAGACACAAGTATGATACTAGATAAAACAGATCATATTAGTAGTGTACGGCTAGTCTGAGTAACAAGATTTAGTAAGGTGAAGACACAAGTATGATACTAGATAAAACAGATCATATTAGTAGTGTACGGCTAGTCTGAGTAACAAGATTTAGTAAGGTGAAGACACAAGTATGATACTAGATAAAACAGATCATATTAGTAGTGTATGGCTAGTCTGAGTAACAAGATTTAGTAAGGTGAAGACACAAGTATGATACTAGATAAATGGTGCTTGCGGAATGCAAATGCACCAAGCAACACAGCATAGCTCTCAACAGTCCAGATTTTCACAGTATGTCCAGATTTTTGCCTTTGATTTTTTGTCTGGCTCTCATAAAATTTGTGGTTTTTCTGGTAAATCATTCAAGATTTTAGTCAGTAAATTAGATATTTGAATTTCAGACTTCATATTATTCAGAAAATGTTTGGTAAAGCAAAATTTGTTATTCCAACAACTTTCTAAGTTTATAAATGCAGGTTTTACAATTTGTCCTTATTTTTGGACCCTTTGTTCCCCATTAGGTTTGGCTTTGTCCAGATTTCTTGTGCTAAGAGGTTGACAGATATACAACACAGTAAGAAGACTGGAATTAAAACAAATTTTAATGCAATTATGCCCATTTTTGCGGCTTTTCACATCTTTCAGATGACATGTTAAACCAAGGCCCCATCTGCCTAAGTTGGTGGTAGCTCAAGAGAATGTAAAAGATCACACAGTTAACTAAAATAGGGGATGTTCTCTGATGCCCTGGCTAAATTTTCCGTAGTCATTATGAATACCAATTCTGGTCTCCCCTAAAAAGAAGCCACTGGCCTAGGGGGACTAACCTGGTCAAAGTCGAAATAAAAATGACCAGCATCATAAGGCTTTAATTAAAGGTATGTGGTCAATGTAGACTCATAGCTAAGTCATCTGGCACCCCAAGCATTACTGAAACTGGCAGTGTCACAATCTGAAGTTGCAGCCAAAAGAATACCACCTTCCAGAATGCTTAGGATGGTTACTAGCACAATAACCTACCAAGGATATTCATTTAAGCAAAGAAACCACAGCACCATCAGGGGCTTCTTAAAAGAATTCCAGTACTCCGCTCATTCCCTATCAACAAGTGCTACTTGCATGTTCTAACAACTCGCATCTGAGACAGCCACCCTTTTAGCCCCATCCTAGTTATGGGTCTAGGACAAAGGGTACAACATATTTTTCAGGTAAGAGAAGAGGTATAACCCATTTACTACTGAAGTTAATGACGATTATTTTATGAGAGTGAAGGGGTTTATAGCAAGTATGTGTTTAACTGTTTATTTTCCACTGCGGTGAGCTAATCAGGGAGATGATAAAATGTTGCTTTGTTTGCATTAAAATAAGAGATATTACATTAGAGTAACAGGAGTATAGTCATAAATCTAATTCTAAACATGCTTCTGGTGGTCATCGATAACAGGAATATAATCATAAATCTAAACGTGTTCCTGGTGGTCATCGATAACAGGAATATAGTCATAAATCGAAACGTGTTCCTGGTGGTCATCGATAACAGAAAATAGTCATAAATCTAAATGTGTTCCTGGTGGTCATCGATAACAGGAATATAGTCATAAATCTAAATGTGTTCCTAGTGGTCATCAATAACAGGAATATATTCATAAATCTAAATGTGTTCTTGGTGGTCATCGATAATAAGAATATAGTCATAAATCTAAACGTGTTCCTGGTGGTCATCGATAACTGGAATATAGTCATAAATCTAAACATGTTCCTGGTGGTCATCAAATGGCCAGAGTTTCAAGGCCTGGAACACATTTAGGAATTTTCATTAAGACTGTGAAACTGGTTAATGACACTATATTTTTGGATGGGAATCACAAGAAGGAATGTTATAAGAATAGTAGATGCATTTCTTCAATAGACGAGAGTGTATGTATCAATAGAACAAGCCTCTTTGGTAGCATAAGTTATTATACATCCTGCAGTGATTTCTGGTTATTTTATTGTACAATATCATTTATGGACACTTTTGCTCATTGTTATTAAGCAATGTTGAAGGTTCCTAGTCTACTGGGTAGCAAATGCAAACCATTACAAAACAATGTGTAAAGTGAAGGCTTCAAGAGTTAAACATGTTTGTTTGGTAAAGCAATATTAGCTATATTTTTTTTATCAGAATGATTGTAAAATCAGCTGGCCATGCAAGCAAAGTAATGTTACTGTCAGATGAATACATAAATAGCATTCTAACAAAGTTTTGCCAATCCAAGATGCTATTTAATGTGCTTGGCTCTGTAGGTTAATATTTTGAAATATTAGGAAAAATCTGCATTGATTGTACAATATCTCAAAATATCAATGTGTTACTTATGCTAATCACTGAATGTGCTGTGCCTGTACATAATACAGCCCTTGAGCAGACAGTTGTCTCACAGATATATTGGTTTATCTTGCATGGTTACAAAAAATATAACACATTGTTCAGACATAATCCATTTTGTCAAGTGAAATATATTTTTTCTTTAATAAATGTCAAATATAAATTCAGTGCCACAAGATAGGTGTTTTGTACTAACACCGGTGCATATCCCACCATTTAATAGACAACTTTTGCATTTTACATGTTTTGTAACTTGCACTGTTTCTGAGATATTGTAGATTGTATGATGTATGCTCGAAATAGAGGAGTTGGGTAGAAACTCTCAGGAAGAAAATGGATTAATTTCCTGATGCTCAGGACTAAATGCATTAAAATAACATCATGAGAAATGGTGTAAAAACTTTCACTTTTAATAAAGACTTGGCTATGCGATAAAATAATGCAGGAAGTGAAGCAAGGAATAAAAAAAAATTGTTAAATATAGCTTTTAGAGCAGAAGAGTAGTAGTTAACAAATTTTGGAAAATTACTTGAAAGCTGGTGATAATATCAACAGAAGGTAAGTAAAACATGGCAAGAAAGTGAGTAAAATGTTAATAAAAATATATATATATTTTGGCAAGGATCCCATAGATACCTTCTTTTATAACTCTTCTAAGTATCAGAGGGCATTAGCTGTTCACTTCTTAGAATGTGACAACAGACCAACACAATTGTTAGAGGATTTAGATCGAGGAGTAGGTGGAATTTTGAGTATGATCTGGTACTGATTAATGAAAATTTAGGCACTATTGTCTCAGATTTTATACCACTGATGCTAAATGAAGGAAAATGTTACAGGTTTACAGTTTTTGGAGCAGCCAAATTGGTGAAGGTTATGGTAGGTGAGATGAATGCCCTGATGACCGCGATAATGGAGGAGAACATGTGGGAGTTGATTTCAGATCAAGCACTAAGACCAAAGCCATAACTAGTGTATGGCAAAAAAGACAGCTGCCCTGGAGCCTAGCTGTCAGGGGGCCTGACTGCCAGTTGCAATGCTGCAGGAGTTCAATGCATAATCTATAAATGATTTTCTTTCTCCTCAACTTTGAGTTGACTGTGCTGTCACTTCAGAGAACTGCACAGTTCTGAGTAAGAGCCCAGGAAGAGATGTACTTTGGAAGATAAACAATGACAAGGTGATCCAGTGTTTAGTGAAATGCTTACTGAGATTCTTAGACTTAAACTTGTACTTTTTCCCTGAAAACCAGCAGTAGTAGCAATGCCACTAAAAGAAAGAAAGAATCCAAGTCTGCTATTATTTCAACATGTTTAGCTCATACCTTTCAACTGTATAGATTTTCACAGAATGTCCAGATTTTTGCTCATATTTTTGTTCCATTTTTTATAAAATTATGTTTTTTCTGGAAAATAACTGGCAAGCCATTAAATATTAAAGTCATAAAATGATGACAGACATTCCAATTACAAGCTTCATAATCTTCAGAAAATTCATTATAAAGCAAAACTTGCTATGCTATCAACTTTCTAAGTTTGTAAGAGCAATATTTAAAATTGTCCCTATTTCTGGGCCTTTGTCCCCCCATTATTTATGGCTTTGTCCAGATGTCTTGCTCTAAGACTTTGAGAGGTATGGTTTAGCTAGGTTTATGCTGAAGTTCATTATAACACTTTTGGTACTTCATTGGAAAAAAGGGGTCTTTGATACAAGTGACAAAAGGGAAGTATAAGCCACTAGTAACAGTCAGAGTGCAGAAAAGGCTTTAGATGGTTTTCAGTAATAGTACGTATTACTGGTGTTGCTACCCACTAGATTTTTTTTTTGTAACTGTGACTGATAAGACTAGTGGGGATATCTCTACATATTTTAAACAAACACAAGCTACCCAACAGAGTTTTCCACTGCTGTTGATTTTGTCTTTGTATAATTGTTATAGTGCATAAGTCATATGATATGATAACTGATGATCAGTTATCAAATATCTAGTGGAGAAGAAAATCTTTTTTAGCAGATAATATCCTTATGTATTTGGCTAAATCTAGAAAGGATTTATATGTACTTGTTTCACAATGAATTTGTTTTCTAACTGTTCAACTAAAATCAAGATGAGGATAGTAGCTATGAATTATAACCCATACAGAAGCTTGAGGCATTAGTTGAAGTTTGTTTGGGAAATGTGTCATATGAAGCACTTAGGAAATTGATTAGATATAGCTGGACAAAACTTGGTTAGTAAGGTGCATGGTGAAGTGATAACATTTTGAATTTTGATTTTAGTAAATTAAAATTTGTAGGCTGAGCTTAAATTAGAACAGAAGGACTTCAAGTTTATCTAGTGGCTATCTCACTTCAGTTTCTGAAAGCAATAAAGATCAGGATTATATTGTTTATTCAAGATGGTGAAAAAATATAAAATGTCTTGGGTAAGTTTATTAATTTGGGAAGGTATGTGGTCCAGAGTCTTGACTGTATCATTATGAATTACAAATAGTTACTGGACTCATTAGAGATGGACTTCTGCACAAAGCAAATGAGTCAGCCACTTTCATGAATATAAATTGTAAAGAAATGAGCAAAGCAGCCTTTTGGCCCTAGTTTGAAATGGAGTCCACATATGGAGTGAAACAGGTGAATGGTACATTAAAGAAGGTATAGAGGGAAAATAACAAAAACAGAGATAAGCTTATTTTGAGTTACTGCATATACAGACCTTTTTATTAAAGGACAAAAATACAACAGATGTCCAGTATCTCTCAGAATATCAATATGTTTGCATAATATTTTTGGTCTGTATATCATAAAACGTGGTTTCCTGGAAAATCATTGAGCACAGGCATCACTAAATAGCAGACATTTGAATTTTTGACTCATAAGTCCTTAAAATTTGTACTATTTAAAAACCTGTTTCTCTAATATCTTTCTACATTTTTAAGAACAATATTTAAAATATGTACCTGATTTGTAATCTTTGCCCCATCCCAATCATGCACAAGCACACAAATTATTTTTGGCTTTATCCAGATTTCTTGTGCCAAGTGGTCGGGGGGGGGGGGTATTAAAAAAAGGTTTGTTTTTCAGAGGTTGGATGAATAAAATTGCAAAGGCATGAAAAAGAATGATGCATTTGTCTTCTTTTTTGACTCTAGTATATCATAGTTAGGTTGTTGTCACTGGTGCTGTTTTTCCTTTAAAAATTCAATACTTAGTGGAAAATAACTTTACAACTTCTGGCATGTGAATTGTATGCCATTTGTGCCCTTAATTGTGTCTAGAGAGTGTACATTCATGGGCAATACGATGATGCATCAGGGAGGTTGGAAGTCTTTTGTAGCTTCTCAGTGTGTTTTTGCTGTAAAACGCAAGTCGTCTGGTACGACATTCCTGAATTCTACATTTTTTGCAATTCCTTTAATACATGTTGCTGCAGCACTGTTTTCAAACTGGGATATATTAATGTTGAGTTCTATTCCAAATACCTGGTTAAGGTGTCTACCACACAGAAATTGTATCCTTCTGAATTGCAGTACAGTACAACTCTGAAGGTAACCCACAACATTTGTTTTTGTTTAATTGATTAATTTATGTATTTGTTTATTTCATGCTATAGCTTGTAACTGTATACAGTATTCCTGGAGAATCTGGGCATTTAAGAATTTGGAAAGCAAGACTGGCAAACAGTCTAATGATTATCATGTCAACTCTGAATGCACACAGTGCATTATGCTAAAGACAGAAGCAGAATATGGGTAATGGATTCTGTTGCACAACTTTGCAATGTGTTCTTCAAAACAATTAATGGAAGGAGTTCTTGTCAAGTCAGTATGTTTTTCTAACATAGTGATGATTCTGCGATGTGCTAAAATGCTAAAGCTGATGAAGAATGAATGAGTTTCAGTGCATTTGATAATGACTATTTGCCAAAAAAGCAATAATTGGGTTGTAGAAAATTAAGGACTCATTAGCTATAGCAGAATTAATACAGTTAATAGGTGCACTGTATAATGATGAGAAAATAAAACTGGCAAGACATTTTCTTGGCATAAATATGCCTTCAAATGGCTGTCTTGGTCTACATTCAAGAAATCTTCATAATTTGCTGTTGTAGTGAACATTGAATTTGTACAGGTGATGTCATCTAGGTTTCATTTATACAAACAGATTTAGGTCTTTAAGCTGGATAGGTACTTTGAATTGTCATCGTGTTAGAATGGGGATGATATCCCTTTCTTTACGATTATTAGAACATTTAGTTTTTATCATGCAGACATATTTAAGTACAACATCCCTCTGTGATGTGATATGTATTAACAGAATTTCTGTGTAATAGTTGTATTGCAAGGATAATACAAATGTTTTAGTCAGTACATTTTTTTAATAAAAACCTTGATGTTGTCCAAAACGTTGCTTTCCTTCATCAAGACAATTTGTATTATATAAATTGAACATTTCTGAGGTAAAGTATCTCTTTCTGTGAACTTGTATCCAGATTATGATGAATCTTAGGTATTTGTGTTTTAGGATGTTACCCCTGTAATGTACTAGTCTTTATTGTGTTCATTTAATATTTTTATTACTGTAACTTACTGCCTGGAGTCTCCCCCCCATGAATCTGTAAAATTTGCTGTGGTATGTAATCGAACGGCAGTAAGAGTATGTAAATAAATAAATAAAAATAGAATCACAGTTCTCTTGATGTGTTTTCCATTCTGTGGTTCTATAATACTTTATCCCATGTGCTGATAGCATTTGCCATTGTTAAACAGTTTCTTCTCCTCTTTCCTGTCCATCAACTTCTGGGCCGCACCCTTGCAGATTATTCCATTTCCTAAGCCAAAAGTTAAATTTCCTGCCATAAGAATGATGACCCTCTGGTACAAGGAGCAGTTCTGAAAGTCACTGCACTTCCTTAGCCCACCATAAGCTTGGGCCTCTTTGATCCCCCTGTGCTTCCCTCAAGAACTCCTTGGCCATCACTCCTTTATAGAAGCTTCTAGACTTAAGGCATCTTTAGAAAAAAATCAGATAGACATAGTGTTTTAAATAATCCTCAACAACTTTTAGAAATTACACAATGGCAAAAGGCATTGACACATTAACCCTTTAAGGGTCTTTAATGGACTTAGAGACAATGAATCTCAAACAATTATGCCAGACCAGCTCTCAGAGACAACCACATATCATTGGAGTTCAAACCAGGTTAAAACACAGACAGGAGCCAGAAGTCCAGAATAGAAATTAAGCAGAAGAATGTTAAGTCAAAGTTGTCAGGTACTGAATATTCTTGTCATCTCATTGTAAATAATAAAATTTATGAGCATCAGTATAAACAGGTTCTGCTTTTGTGTTGCTTATGAATCAAGAAAATCTTGTACAGTGAGACAGACTCAGTGACACATTACTGTTGCTCGAACTTTCCTCATGCTAAGCATTTCAGTTATTCACTCAAACCCCAATGTGCGCGCGCACACACACACACACACACACACACACACACACACACACACACACACACACACACCTAATAATTAAATCTTGGATGTTGTGATAGTGAGCAGTGAGGCATGACTGTGTAGCCAAAATGTAGCACAGCCATCAATTGGCCAAGATACTGTGTAGCCAAAATGTAGCACAGCCATCAATTGGCCAAGCTTCTGTGATACAAACCACAGTAAAACAAGAAACAGGATTTGTTATGACTGCAGTCTTGTTATTCATTTACTTGACATCACTGCATATTATCTGATTTTACCTTTTTCCCTTTGTGGGGGTGACTTCCCAAGAATGTCTTCCCAAGCATGGGATCTCTGGCAAGAGGCACTAAGCCACATTGCAGCTGCCTCTCTTGGTCCCTACCTCTCCTAATTATCACTAGTACAGTTATTTAAAATGAACTTGCCCAGGCCCTCGAGACTTAAGTCACCCCTACACCTCCATGTTAGCTGTAGTAGCATTTCTCCCAGACACATTTGTGAGTTTTATATACACACACTGATCACAGTATCTGTCTGCCTAGCCAAATAATCCAACTTTATCTGGGAATGGAAGCTGAGACACTTTTGTCACATCATCACAAGAAGCACTATGGTACATGACACTGGAAGTTATAAAAATGTAGTGAGTTAGTGACAAAAAGAAACTTTATATGTATTAGTAAGAAATAAGGTATACATCAATAGTTCACAACACACCTACCTTCCACTTCAAAACATGCAGTCTGCAATCCAAATTAAAGTGGTTTCTACCTTCATTAGTTTTGGTTTCATCGTATGACTACTATCTCAGCATATACAATAGGACAATCTTATATGAACATGGATTTAGTCCCCATATCTCTCCAGCACCAGGATAAGTTATTCTTTTGTCTCTTCTGAAACAGAAGTGTTTTATATAAGAAGCTCTGAGCGGTACTAATTTCCAAAAGTCTAAACTCCAGAAAGTTCACCTTTCACACCTACACAGACTGAAGGGATGGTTAAAAAGGTATGTAAAAATTTAAATTTTATATAACCTGACTGCAAAAAGTTATTGAAGTTGTGATCTGATCCACTAACATAATGGTAGAATAAGCCAGTCATAATATTTGTATTGCATTCAAACACATCTCAAACTCTGAGACAACTTAAGCATTAATGTTACATTGATCACCAACGAAAAGTTTATAACTGAAGTGATTGAATTGTATAGTGTGTTGTAAGCATTAGCAATTATATTTCTAAATATAAGCTAAACCTAGAGAGCAGTGTATTTATCCTTAGTTTGCAGATGAAAGCTGTTAATGCAATTACTGTTACATCTTCAGAGAAAATATAAGCCTCTTAATTTTTTCCTGAGGGCAAGTTGCTGAATAAGAATTATGGATTTATATTCAAATGTTATTATGGTGCAGATCATCTCGAAGCATACTGTGATATGACATAATGGTTATTAATGACAATAGCAAAGGTTTTATTAATTGAAGTTGCTTTCAAATTCATTTATTGAGCTTTACATTTGTTTACTTGAACATCAGGTACATTTAGACGACAGGAACCTAATGAAGCTTTATAACACTAGAGTTTTTTCTCACATTTTACTTTACGACTAAACACATCACTGTGATCATTTGAATGAAACTGACAGGAAAAGGGACAAATGTTAGCAAGCCAAAATAACTGCATCTGAGTTACAAGAAGTAGTAGAAATAATATAGTTATTAAAGAAAGTTGTTAGGACTATTCAGGTTTGGTACTCTAGGCTGAATAGGATTATTTAGAGTGTAGTTTTGAACTCTCTTGGCTTAACTTAGATAAGTTTTCCAGACAAAACATTCTATTTCTCATGGATGAAAGGTGATTTGGAATGTCGTTAGGATGTAGTAACAACAGATAAATATATCTGATGAACAAAACGCGAATGATGTGGAGGCTTGAAGGCAAACAAGATTTTTGGGCTACTGAAATTAAACTATTTACAAAGCCAAGCATGATTTCTCGAGTTGTAACTGTTAACATAGAAATATATATCTTAGATATATAGATACACAGACACACACACACACACACACACATATATATCTATATATATACATATATATATATATATATATATATATATATATATATATATATATATATATATATATATATAAAATGTACATTTTTATAACTGTCAGTATGTATGCTTGGTTTAACCTTAACATAAACTCTAAGCAGTCTTTCCTGACACCTTTCAGTGTTTAAATTGTTAATGTTCAGAATGTACAGCATTCTTCCGCTGAACTCTACAGGATGCAAAGGATGCACCCTGGAGTTAATTTGTTTTTAGGCTATGAACTAAAAGATGCATGGAATACATAAAATTTCAAAAATGACTTGGCTGACCTGGGCTGCTGAGATGCAAGCATGTCACCTCCACTGTACATTTTTGAGTGCTTGCAAATTTAAAGGTAATGAGATAAATTAAGGGAATAGTTCTACTAAGGAGTGTGCATTTTGTTTCACGCACAAACTAATTGCTATCTGTTGAAACCAAGTGTTATGAAAATTACATTTGGGTTAAGATCTGAGTAACGTTCAAGTATGAAAGCTTGTCATAAATTGGATTTTAAAAGCACAGTGCAGCATTAGTACAATTCTAACGCACTTACTATGGCTGTAAGAGCATCATAATTTTATAGCTGCTTAGGGGATGGGGTAACATGCCAGTAGGGAGCCACATACAGAGTATGGGGACAAGAGTGATACAGGTCAGTGATGTGACTAGGTCAGCTATGGGGAGATGATGTTGAAGTATGTATTCATAGTGGAAATTAAGCTAACCATTTGAAATGTCTGAGCCCTCTAGAGTGAGCCCCAAAACACTGATACTGAATGGCCAAAACATGGGCTTACATTTACTAAGTCCAAGATGGTCATTTCTCAGAATATTTCCTTTTTTCTGAAGTACAGTGATCTCTGAGTTGGTATATATATGTTTGTGGGGGGAATGTCCCACACATTGGGGCTGCAGGGGAGGCTTTCTTTCCTTCAAAAAAGAAGTTTAAAGGAAAAGAACAGTCTTCTCACAGGTTTTGGTCTTTTTTTATGAATGATTCTGATCAGAGAAGGACCTGTACAGTGGTGATGAAACTGAAATTAGGATGATTACAAAAGCAATAAGCTGGTGAGTAGATGATAACAGAGAACAGACCTAAACTGAAAAGGGGGCAGACATACCCCTGTAGCACGCAACATGATAAATGGTTTGTTGTAGACATTGTGGAACAAGAAAGGGATATGCTCAACAGTCATTAAATGTCAGAGCATACTGTAACATCATTAAAACATTTGTTACAGTTCGACTTCCCCCATCAGCATGCTATATGGTAATGATCCCCCAAACACACACACACACACCTGCTACTTATACTTACGAAGTTCAATGTACCTTAGAGTTGGGGGGTGTTAAGTACTGCAGCCTCAGACTTAGGCTGGGATTCATTGCATGGTCAGAAAATGTTTAGGGCTGTTACTCAGCCAAGCAGACATATTGAGGCCTTATGCAGTTCATAAAGGTGCCCCTACCCCACGGTGTATCTACATATTCTGTATGTGGAGGGGTCCAGGTACATAGGCGGTATGCAAATGAGATGCTGCACCAAACGTCACATTTCTCAAAAAGTGACTTGTAGAGTTTACTGTGTATGACTGCCAAAAATGTACGACACGTCTTCTGCAGGCTGTCAGCACAGAAATGAGCAAACAGATAGGACCAGTGAACTTGTTAAACAAATGATACTGGCAGAAGGTTGCTAACTGATAATAGAGAATGGCACCCAATGCTTGTTAATGTTTAAATCAAAATAAAATGACTGGGGCTGGACAGCAATATTCATTCCATAGAGGCATCTCTTTGCAGTGATACAACAGAGTTCCCTCTAGTGAGAAGTTTCTACAAAAAAGATCACCTTACTTGCAAAGTGCTGAAACAGCATCTACCCAGCAGTCCTGACTGATAAAGATGAAAGTTTTTACTGATCATTCATTTTCAGCACTGCGGAGCAGACAAACTCATAATGGCTCTTGTCCACCTGAGCCGTGACAATGCATGTGTGTGTGTGTGTGTGTGTGTGTGTGTGTGTGTGTGTGTGTGTGTGTGTGTGTGTGTGTGGTTGTATATACATACACATATATTTGCTCCTCTTGCATTATCTTGTGGCACATTATCCCAGTCCTCCATCACTGCGTGTGCCAGACACTCCTAAAGCCCCTAGACACTCTACAGTATGGGCTTGGGTCATTGCAGATCCTAAGAGCATGGAAGGGGGTGTTTCTGCCATTCCATCCATGTTGATATTTTTGACTTAATGGCCTACTCCATTGCATCCCTCTCCTTTTGTCATATTCAATCCAAGGGATCAGCCTGCTATGGGGACATGCGTCATATCACCAGGTCTCCTCAGCAACTTAGTTGGGTTGACATTTGTGCCCTTTTATGGCCAAGCACACTTTTACCTGTCTTTAACAGAGACTGTTGCAGGAACACCCAGGATGGTAACAGGCATCCTTCTCTGCCACTCCTTTAGTGCTTTAGTGGCCTGACTCACATAGGTCATAGTCATTACTTTATCCCACAATGCCACCTGAGTGGCAAATAACATTAAAATATATATATATATATATATATATATATATATATATATATATATATATATATATATATACATATGGGTTCACTTTATAATTTCGAAATACTAAAATACCGAATTTCAGTATTTCAAAATCATAAAGTCGAAAACTGAAAATCGCGAAAGTGCATAATCTCGAATTCGAATATCTCAAATTTGCGGTTATGGCATGCAGTGTTGTAAGTGTATCGTGTATGGATGTAGGTGCAATTGAAGGTAAGTGAGTGTTTTGTAAGGGTTTTGTGTGGGAGTTTGAGTGTGTCTGAATGTGTGGATGTATGTATATGTGTGATGTTTTTGTGTGTGCAAGGGACTGTAAAATGTGTGGGTGTGTGCTTCCTTTTTGTGTCTGTTTGTGCGATCTTGGAGTTAGTATATATAAGTAGGGGGGTGTGGAGGGTGAAGGGGGGCTTGCCCCCCTGCTTACATATAGTGTAGGTTTGTTTGTTTGTGTTTTTGTGTTTTGTTTGTTGTAGTGTGGGTTGGACGATTTATGTGCTGTGTGGTGTATGGTTTGTATGTGTTCGTGATTGTGTGTTTCGCAATTGTGTGCTGTCGGGATTATGGACGTTTGACTTTATGATTTCGAAATACTGAAATTCGGTATTTCAGTATTTCGAAATTATAAAGTGAAATGGTGTATATATATATATATATATATATATATATATATATATATATATATATATATATGCTATTGCCAGCTGTGGCACAGACCTGATGGCTGCTTCCCAGTATACATAACCAATGGATGGACTGTTCTTGGCACTCAGTATATCATGGAGTTGAATAAATGCAGAGTAAGAATGTTCAATATGCAACAGACTGACCCTTTGAGGCTCACACGCAGGCTCATACTGCATGCTGGCTGAGTACACAATTCAGTTTTAGGTGACTGCACTCCAAGATTCTAAGTCTGGTAGTTAGTATATTTTTCCATATTTATAACTGCAGCCTTAGACAGCTGACTGAGAACTGCAGTTATTGTCATCTTGGATATCGACATGGTCACATGGCATCATATAACGAGCACAAACCTTTTTTTTAAATGTTCTTTGAGAGCTGAAAGCAAATGTACTCTATCAGAACTATGCAAATACCTGCATGTATTCCAAGCATGGAATATTCCCATTGTATGTATGAAACAAATTTCAACTAAGTATGTGTAAACTCTCAGAAAATGTACTTCAAAATGAACTTAAATGTGTTTGCCTGATGTCACTAGATAAATCTTTTAATAAACAGCACAGCACATTACTAGAACTAAATGTTTGAATGTGGTGGTACAGCTTACTACTGATACCTACTGTCTGCCCCCTTCAATGAACCAAGATACCCCCGCTGTTTATTTGGACCTACTTGACTTAAATTATAGCCAAGCACTCTAGTTATAGGCGATTTTAACTATCCCTCCATTGACTGGGAAGCTTGCATGAGTACCAACATACTCACCCAAAGGTTCCTGGACTTTAACACTAATGCCCTGGAACAAGTAGTATGCATCCCAACAATGGGCTGAAATATTCTCAACCTGGTCCTCATCAACATGGATGACCATTGCACCACCACAAGTATAGGACCCTCACTAGTTAAATCTGATCATTCATCAGTCACATTGGTACTTGGGTATTATCGCAACCAGATTTCTAACGTCGTATAATGTATTTACTGCTTTTAAACAATTTCTGTCATTTACATTTAGTAAGACTGAAATGAGCAACAGTATAGTGGTACCTAGCTGTACTTCAGGAAAAAAAAGCTGTCCCTGTATTTCTGGGAAGGAATACTGTGACTTAATCATTTTAACACAATCAAGTTGCGAGCAACTTAGTCTTCAGATATTAGCATAAAATATGGAGCCCTTCTTTCTGCTGGTGTAAAGTTATCTGAATGTTAGGTTAACATCAGTTTTAGACCCAGTTTTAAATAATAACAGGATCCTGGCATACCTACTAAATACAGAGATGAAATAGTTTGAACGATACCGGCATGAGTCTAACTTCATGTATGCAACTACCATGTAATTTAAGCCCCCAGAATCAGATGTGCTTCTCAACTGTTGATTTAGGAAGGTCATGTCAAAAGTACTACAAATAAGTAAAACATATAGAGGATCACAGTTCACCTTTTTTTCTATTCAGTTTACTATACCACATGGTTCTAGGCTGCCTGTGTTTAAAAAAAATAAAATAAACGATGGATGAGAAATGTCCGCTTGCAGTAAGTTGACAAACTCATGCTTGGGTTTGTTATTCCTGTTCCTGTTTCACGACCAATGAGAAACAATAATAATTAGGGCTTTACACACTCCTTTTTAATTAAAGATAAAGTCCTTTCATGAAAACATTATGAACTACACAAGCTTAGAAATGTGGTTGCAGTAATACATAAGTAATGTAAACGTACAATAGTATGACAGCTGCTGTAATCATACACCTGCAATTTGGCCATTGCTTCTCTTCCTGACTCATACACAATGTGACAGAGAGTAATTATTAATAGTTCAGACACCCCCTTTTAAGATTAGCTGAAATATTTTCAGCAAAACATAAGGAATTATCGCAGGTTAGAAATGCGGTTGTGATAATGTGTAAGTACCGCAATACCGTCACATTTGAAGTAGCTATAATGCTTGAACCCCTCTTAAGGGATGATGTAAATCATTTCCAAGCTCCTTTTCCCACAGAAGGCATTGACAACTATACTAAGGTATACACAAATGCCTTGTACAAACACTTATACAAATTATTGATACAGCTCTACCGGGTAGAATCAAAACATGATCCTCAAGAAAAAACAAGCCTCCTTGGTGGACATCTAGCATTAATAAGTTAAACAACAAGAGGAAGAAGTTGCCATTTTTGAATAAAAAAGAGAGGTCCCAGCACTGGAAGAACACCCTCTGTTGCATGAACAAACGGAACAATTTGGCAACTTCGAAAAAAATTATCAACCATAGCTAAGAATAACCATAAGGCATTCTTCAGCTATATCCATAACCTAAAAGGTAGGACCCAGATATGTGCTGAACTAGATGTGGATGGCATCACACACACTGATCCTGTGAAAATAGTTAACCTATTAGCTGACAGGTTTGGCAAAAATGTCACCCTCCTGTCCCCTCCAAACATTCCACAATGTATTCCCCCACCTTGCATCTCCAAAGAGCAAGTCATTAATGCTTTTTCCAAGGCAAAAAACACGACCTCTGTGGGACCGGATGGCATACCAGATTGCATTTTAAATGGCCTAAAAAATTAGTTAGTAACTCCATTAGGTACTCTCTTCAGCCTCAGCCTGAGTACTGGTTTTGTCCCTGCTGAATAGAAAACAGCAACTGTCATTCCCCTTCATAAAGAGGGTATAGCAACAGACCCTGTGAACTACAAACCAATAAACTTAACCAGCCTTATCTATAAGGCCATGGAATGAATTATCATAAATAAGAATATAGGTGATCTCCAAACCATTGAGCCAAAATAGTTTGGTTTTGTGAAAGGCAGGTCATGCCTGTTAAACCTGGTGGACTTCTTCAAAAACATCATCAGAGCCATAGACAAAAGCAAATCTGTCCATACAACCTACCCTGACTTATCCATATTTGGGCATCACTGATAAACTTTCTCAGTTGAATATCAACCTTTATGTCAGGTGGGTTGCTAACTGGCTCACCAACAGATCACATTCGCAAAGTTGGGGACTTTACCTCAACCAGCAGACCTGTCACCAGTGGGGTTCCACAGGTATCAGTGCTGGGCCCCCTATTGTTTGGAATATACATCCTCAGAAGTTCAGGCCAAAACAAGGGGATTTGGCTGACTATGTTTGCTGATGACTGCAAATTAGGTACAATCACTGAATCCCCAAATGATATCAATATACTTCAGGAGGGACTTAAAAAAAACAATGATTGGTGCCAAAGCCATAGATTCATACTCAATGCAAAAATGCATTATCATCCCCTTTGTTAAAAGCAATATCCCTGCAGACTATGATATAAATAATAATACCCAAAGTAACAACTGAGTAGTGAGTGACTTAGGAATGCATGTGGACTGTAGACTGAACTTTGACCACCATGGGTCTACTGTGGAAGGAAGGCATTCATAGATTAATAATAGGCTAACTGCCCTTGTGGGCTATTTTAAGCCTAGACATTTACCCCATGTGAGAATCAAACCCTGCACCCTGTGTTTATAAAGTAAACACCTTAACCATTATGCCAACTTCTTAGTATGAAATATTCTACATCGCACACCTCATTAGCAAAGACATTGCCTGAAGAATGAAAGAGGTCATAACACCCATTTACTCAACCCTCATCAGGCCAATAACAGAGTAAAATACCCCCTTTGATATGTACCTGACCAGGCACCTGCAGCAACTTGAGAAACCTCAGAGGTTTCTAACCAAGAAAATTCAGGGTCTCCAGGACATGTTCAGAGGTTAGTACTAGGCTATCAGCCCTAGGGCCTATACAAGCCTAGCCATAACAATTCCTTGGCTATTTCTTCCCACACTATTTACTTCCCTAGACCCCTGTCAAGTAGGGCGACTGACATGATCCCCGGATGAATTTCCTTTCTCCCATCCAATCGTCAAGGTTCCTTTTTTAGAGGCCAAAGAGGCACTCTGCTTGACATGTATGGGCAGTCTATTCCAGAGTCTGGGGAGTCTCTGGGGTCAGGAACCTATCCCTCCAGCATGTTTTGTTTATTGTGATGACAAGGTTTAGATCCCTGGTGCGTGTGCCTCTGAGGGATTGGGATTTCTTTAAGTGTAGCATGTCTAACAGCTCTGGGTTTGACATGGCCTTGTATGTTAAGCAGAGATCACCTCTGAGTAGACAATATGCAACAGAGTATAGCTGGAGTTTTTTTAAGGTGGTCAGCGTAGGGCATCTGCTTTAGGCCTGTGATTCTTTTAGTGAGGTATTTCTTCGGCCTTTCCAGTTGTTGCAGATGTCTTGAGAGGTACATACCAAATGGGGCATTGTATTCTATAATGGGTATAATGAGGGATGAGTACAGTGGGACAATGACCTCCTTTTTTCTGGATAAAAAGCCCTTAATGATGAGGTGTGCCACATAGATGGATTTCCTGACTGTTGTGGCGATGTGGTTATTGAAGGTGAGACCACTGTCCACCTGTGTCCCTAAGTCTCTTATCACACTTTTGGTGTTTCGTGCACTGCCACCTATGTGGTAATTCACCGGTGCATGTTTTTTTTCCAAAGGGGATAACTGTACATTTCTTGGCATTGAGCTTGAGCCCATGGCTCTGGCACCAAGCATCTGTTTCTGTAAGGCCCTTTTGTAGAGTATCCACATCATTTGGGGATTCAATAATGGCTCCCAGTTTGAAGTCATCTGTGAACTTTGTTAGCCAGAGCCCCTTAGTGTTGGCCTGTACTTCAGAGAAGTAGATGCCAAACAAGAGTGGTCCCAGGACTGAACCCTGAGGTACTCCACTTGTCACTTTTCTGGAGCTGGATTTGGAGTCTGCTACATTTACAGTGAGGGTTCTGTCAGTAAGCCAGTTGGCAATCCATCAAGTGATGTAGGGATTAATGCCCAGCTTAGTACGTCTATGATTCCAGAGTGGGGGATGGTGTCAAAGGCATTGGCGAGGTCCAGATAGGCTGTGTGGACCACCTTACCCTCATCCATGACTCTGGAGACTGATTTGAAGAAGTCAGTCAGGTTCAGGAGACAAGATCAGTCATTCATGAACCCAAACTGGGTAGGATCCAGTGTTTGAAGGTTGCCAATGTCTTTGTTTATAAGTTCCATGATAATACGTTCCATGGCCTTGCAGATCAGGCATGTCAGACTGATGGGGCAGTAGTTCCCAGGATCCAAGATGGATCCCCCTTGTGGAGTGGGATAACTGTAGCTGTGTGCCACTCAGTGGGCACAAAGCCTGAGGTGAGGCTATGATTAAACATGACACTTAGCTGAGGTGCCAGTTCATTTTGTAGTTCATGTAGTACACAGCCTGGGATGTCATCTGGTCCCATGGATGCTGTATTCTTAGCTTTGGAGAGTGCATTTTTTACCTGTGTGGCCGTTATTACCAGAATTTGGCAGTCGTTCGGTATTGAGATGGGCCGTTTAGGGGGTGAGAAGGGGGTGAAGTTGGCACTGAGTTGATCTGCCAGGATATTGGCAATATCTTTGGGATCAGTATATTTAATGCCATTCTGTTGTAGCTCAGAGCAGATCTGAGCATTGCCATTTAGATTCTTGACATAGTTATAGAATGCCTTGTGGTTGTCTTTGGAATCTTTGGCAATTTTATTTTTGTAACTAGCTTTAGAGGAATTTATGAGGGATCTCAGCTTCTTACATTGGCAGACTGAAGTCACCATTACTGTACTCAGTAGCATACATAATTAGGACCTGCCGGAGAGACAGAGAGACAGGTGTCTCAGAGTTTTCCACTCCTCTGGCATAGGCTACCAGTTCACATCAAACAAAATCCCTGTATGAACCTGTTTAAAAGTAGCCTGGATGACTGGATGGGAAACCGTAAATTCCTGCTGAGGGTTTCACCTATGACCCTCTTAGATATGGGCAGTCTTTGCTAACTAAGATCTTGGGTTTAGGCAAGATCCTTTATATTATGTTTCTCTAGTATTATATTGAGTACACATGGCTGGGTTTATAAAGACCTTCAGGTCAATAGCCCAGTAACCCCCTATGAACCTATAACCAACTATGAACAAGTAAAGCTGCACAGAACATTATTAGAACTAATGTCAACATGACTGCAGCATGACCTCCTCATAATGAGATGGAACCCAGTTACTGATCTATTAAGCAAGGCAATAGCATATCAAGTATGGAGTTTTATCTGAGTGGGATGCACTTAATTTACACTATGATGTGAATAAGTGAAATATTGTTAAATAGCTTTCAAACAGCGCAATGCTAAACTGAAAGAAGACTTTTATAATCTGGATTACAAACAACAAATAACAGTGAAAGCAGTTTAGTGATGATTAATATGTGATTTCTAAGTATGCTTTTGCAAAGGCAGTCTGTTTGTGCAATAACAAAATGTATTATGTTGAATAGCAGACTACTACATAGAAAAATGAATAATTGCTTGAGTAAGAAAACAATTATTTCCTTTACACTGTAAAAATTTGAACTCATTTAGTATATTTGGTCATTGGGGTGTAGGAACTCAGGGGGTGCAACACCTTGTTAAAAAAACAAAACAAGTATGCACATTTTGGAACTGCATTTTTGCTTATATTCAGTTTAAGATTCAAAACAAGTGATAAGCTTTTTGGTTTGCTTTCCATGGGCAAGATTCAGAATAATGTGTGGTGGACTTCTTCACTGACTGGTACCCCTGTGATGCATGCAACAGCTTGTAAATGATTAAGAGCTGAACCTCTTGTTGACAGATGCTGCAACATGCACACACAATCATAATATTACCATTGCAAGCTATCCCTGGTAGTCAGGTACCCCAGGAAAGCAGCAATTGCTTTTGACCCCTGCAGCAGTCAAAACCTAAATATATGCATACATGCATGCAAACATGCAACTATTTCAGTTAAGGGCAATAATGACCACCAAACCTAAACCCTTTGCTAAAGCAATCACCCTAATAAAATAATTGTCCAAGATGTTCTTAACAATATTTAAACTAGTTTTTATTTTAATATAATTGGGGAATCTTTTCCAGGCATCAGTTACTCAGTCAAAGAAGGGTGGCCACGGTGGTGCAGCCATTGGCGTTGCTGCCTCACAGCAAGAGGATTTCCGATTTCATCCTCAGCTGGGGTGCTTTCTGTGTGGAGTCTGCATGTCCTCCCTGTGGTTGTATGGGTTTTCTCTGGGTGTTCTGGTTTTCTCCCACATCCCAAAGACATCCTTTAGGTGGATTGGATACTCTAAATTGGCCCTAGGTGTGAGTGTGTGTGTGTGTGTGTGTGTGTGTGTGTGTGTGTGTGTGTGTGTGTGTGTGTGTGTGTGTGTGTGTGTGTGTGTGTGTGTGTGCGTGTGTGTGTGTGTGTGTGCTTTCTGTGAAAGTCTGGGTGCCAGGCTGGCAAATCGACACCTTAAAACTCCACTGCCAATCATGAGTGGACAGGTGATCGCTGTGGCGACCCCTAACTGGGAAAAGCTGAAAAAAGAAGAAGATACTCTGTCAGAGAAGTGATTAGTACAGCCACTGCCATTTTAAAGTTCACAGATATCATAAATCACGAAAATAATTCAGGTCTTCTAATCTCACCTCAGCCGTGTTTATGGATCTATCGAAGACATTTGACACAATCTTCTAATATTTTATTTATTGACATTTGATTACCAAGAAAGTCTAAATGGGTATGTGCCCATTTTCAGTGGAGGCCTGGGGATAACAGCTTCAAAGTATTACAAAAACATTTTAAAAACAATAGTTTACAATCTTCAAAAATCTTCTTCTTCTGGCTTTTCCCGGTTCATAGGTTCATAGGTTCATAGGTTCATACTAGGCTATCTGCCCGAGGGCATTTACAAGCCTAGCCCATCGTTTTGTGGCTTAGGCCACCCCTTTAGTATGGGGAACTATACCCATTATTTTTCTGTGCCTCTGTCGAGCAGTGACACTGAGGTAATCCCTGGGGTATATCTGCGATCTCCCATCCATTGGTCAAGATTTCTCTTGAACAAGGCCAGCGAGGTGCTCTGCCTCACATGTACCGGGATTTTGTTCCACAGCATAGGGAGTCTTTGGGTGATGAATCTATCCCTCCAGCACGTCCTATTAATAGCCGTGTCAAGGTTTAAGTCTCCGCCCTTGTGGCTCTGATGGATCTAGATTTTTGAGGTGAAGCATATTCATCAAATCTGGGTTTGACATGGCCTTGTATGTTAGGCAAAGGTCACCTCTGAGCAAGCGTGGCGACTGAATAGAGCTGGAGTTCTTTCAGTCGGGCAGCATAGGACAGATTTTTGAGACCCTTTATCCTTTTGGTGAGGAACTTTTGTGGCCTCTCCAGCTGCTGCAAGTGTCGGGTCAGATACATTCCGAATGGGGCATTGTACTCAATCATTGGTCTGATGAGTGATGAGTAAAGGGAGACTATGACCTCCCTTGATCTAGATGAGAATCCCTTCATGATAAGGTGGGCAATGTAGAAGGTCTTCCTAACTACTTTAGCTACATGGGTGTCGAATGACAGACTACTATCAACCTGGGTCCCCAGGTCCCTGATAACTTCTTCTGTGCTCAGTGGATTGCCACCTATTTGGTAGCTAGGGGTAACCTTGTTTTTCCCGAAGGGTATGACTATGCATTTTTGGCATTTAACTTTAGGCCGTGGCTCTGGCACCAGTTATCCGTTTCTGTGAGACCCTTCTGAAGGATATCTGTGTCAGATGTGTTTTCTACTATGGCCCAGTTTGCAGTCATCTGCAAACTTTGTCAGCCATAACCCTCCTGTGTTTGCTTGTACTTCGGAAAAGTAGATGCCAAACAAGAGTGGGCCCAGGACTGAGCCCTGTGGGACACCACTTGTGACAGGCTTTGAGTCTGACATGGCGCCAGCAGCTCTGACCCTGTGGGTTCTGTCACTCAGCCAGTTTGCAACCCATCTTGTGATGTATGGGTTGACATTTAAGCTGATGAGTTTTTCAATGATACCCGAATGGGGTATTGTATCGAAGGCCTTAGCCAGATCGAGGTAGGCTGTATGGACTGCCTTTCCCTCATCAATGGCTTTGGTGACTGTTTCAAAAAGTCAACCAAGTTTAAAAGGCATGATCTGCCTTTGACAAAGCCAAACTGGGTTGGATCCAAAGTCTGCAAATTCCCTATGTCTTTATTTATGAGGTCCATTATGATCCTCTCCATGGCTTTGCAGATAAGGCTTGTCAAGCTAATGGGCGGTAATTTCCAGGGTCGGTGGAGGCACCGCCTTTGTGAAGTGGTACCACAGTTGCAGTGCGCCACTCCTGGGTGCGTATCCAGAGGTAAGACTTTGATTAAACAGCTGTCCTAGCTGTGGGTTTAATTCCTCATTGAGTTCATGGAGCACACAGCCGGGGACACCATCAGGTCCCATGGATGCTGTGTTTTTGCTTTGGAGAGAGCAGTTCTCACTTGGGCGCTGGAGATGTTTGGGGGCTGCAATCGTTTGGTATAGATATCTCTCCTTTTGGGGGAGAAGTTTGCACTGAACCTGTCAGCCAGTATGTTGGCAATGTCTGTAGGATCAGTAATCTTCACATCATTTTGAACTAGCTCTGAGCATATCTGGGAGTTTCCTCCCAGGTTTCTAACATAGCTAAAGAAGGCCTTATGATTGTCTTTTGAGTCTTTAGCTATTTTTCTCTCGAAATTTGCTTTGGATGATTTTATGAGAGCTCTTAGTTTTTACTTATAGTGATCAAGGGTGTCTTACCTTTTAAGGATTTTGCTCTATCTTGTAGTAGCTTCCTCCTTTTGTTGTAGAGTTTGTTTATGGCTGGGGTCCACCAGACTGGATGCTTGCCTTTGGTACAAAGAGTCTTTGTTTTGCTTGGGATTGCCTTATCCATGCAGTCCTGCAGGTGCTGGTAGAAGGCATTTGTAAGTGATTCAGTGGCTTGAGTACTGTTTTCCGCCGCTCGGGGCCTTAAAGGAGACCACACTAGTCTTTAGAAGTGTGAAGTCGGCTTTTGAGAAGTTCTTTACTGTGGTCTTTTTATTTCAGGTGGGGGTGGGATGAGGACCTCCAGCGAGATTAGTTTGTGGTCTGATCTCACCAGTGAGGGGTACACCTCCGGTGTTGAACATTGTGCTCCCATGTTCGTGATGATGAGATCAAGTATGTTATCTCCTCTTGTGGGGATGGTGACTAGTTGTTCCATGGCATTTGAGTTTATGAATTCCAGGAACTTTTGGGCTAGGGTGTTTGGGCTTGAGTAGTGTTCCCAGTCTATATTAGGGTAATTGAAGTCACCTAGTATGATGGTGTTTGGTGATACATTTATCCCCTCTAGTGTTTTCAGGAAGGCCATGTGAGGTTCCTGAGTTTGTGAGGGTGGCCTGTAACATGCTACAATTTGCAGAGCAGTCTTGCCTATGGTTAATTGCACCTGGATGGTCTCCGATGCATCGTGCATTGCCACCAGTCTTGAGGTGTGGGTGTCCTTGATGAATATGGATACCCCCCCTCCCTTCTTGGTATTGTCCAGATTTTGCGGCCGGAACGCATGATATGAGGTAAAACCTGATAGCGCTGGGGTGCTCTCAGGAGCCTTGAACCAGGTTTCTGTCACAGCACAGACATCGATGTTCTCCATACTGAGAAGGGCCTCGAGTGCGTGCATTTTGAGATTTAGACTTCTGGCATTGAGCAGCATTACCCTTAGTTTTTTTCCTTTTTTGTGTTCTAGGGTGGTATGTTTAGAATTTGAGCCTTGCCTAAAAAAGGCACTATGGGGGTGGCAAGAGCCTTTGCCAATATCCGGAATCCCAGGGGTGACAGGTGCAAGCCGTCCCTTGCGAAGCAGCGTGGCTTGTCCAGCATGTCATCCCAGGCAGACAGACACTGGATCCCCTTTGAATGACACCAGTGTTTAAGCCAATTGTTAAAGCTGATCATCTTATCTCTGTATTGTGGCATCATTCTTGGTGAAGGTAGGATACTGCTCAAGGTCAGGGTCATACCTGTCTGGGCTACATAATCAGAGAGCTCCTCAATGTCTCTTTTCATGTAGTCCAAGGAGGTACGTCTCAGGTCGTTTACACCAGCGTGGACAATGACTGAATCATATTTGTACCTGCTGTTGAGAGACCTGAGTGCTTGCGTTATGTGGCGGATTCTAGCGCCCGACAGGCAGCTTACTGTGACCTTCTCCTTACTCAGTCTGGTGAGCGGGACGTCAGTGTGTCTGACTATGGAGTCACCAATGACTAGTGTGTCTGGCATTGTGTTTGGCCTTAAGGGCTGTGACTGTTTGACACTCTGACTGTGAGGTCTATGTGTTGCAGGTGTTGTGTTCTGAGGTGGTGGTTGTTTGGGTGTCTGCTTTGGTGGCCTCTGCTGTTTTGGTAGATTTTTGATCAGAGCCTCCGAGTATGTCTTTGTGTGTTTATGTGTATGATTTGAGGTTGTAATGGTAATATGTGAGACTGGGTCTATAGTGTGTGTGGTAACCTTCTCCTCCTGACTGGTCTTGCCAGTCCTATGTTGAGAGAGCTCAGCCTCCAGTTTGGCCGTGTAGTTGCATCTCTCGCATGTATTTGTGTTTTGTGGGAGGAGGAGAGGGTTGTCTGTGTACATGAGGCAATTGTAACATTGCCTCAATATTCCCAGGTTCACCAGCTGAGCAGGAGAGGACACTAGCAACTGATCCCTCGACATGCTAGGGGTCGCCACAGCAGATCACCTGTCTGCTCGTGATTGGCAGTGGGGTTTTACAGTGTCGAGTTGCCAACCCGGTGCCCAACCTTCCACAGAAGGCACACACATGCATGCACTCACACCTAGGGCCAATTTAGAATGTCCAATCCACCTACAGCATGTCTTTGGGATGTGGGAGTAAACCGGAGGAAACCCACGTGACCACAGGGAGGACATGCAGACTCCACACAGAAGGTACCGCAGCCAAGGACTGAACCAGAGAACCTCTTGCTGTGAAGCAGCAACGCAAACCGCTGCACCACTGCAGCTGCCCTACAATCTTCAAAAATAATACTAGAAAAAAAGAGTTTATACAATATACCAAATACTATTCTCTACCATATGAAAACACTGTTTAAGAATAGATGCAATTTATATGACAATGATTTAATATTCATTAAAATTTAGCCAGTTAAGAAAAATTTAAGTTAAGTTAGTAAAATACAAACAGGAATTGCAATATGAAGTGGGAGAAAAAACAGAGTTATGGCATATTTAGATAGTCAGTGAAGAGAAACTGATTAAAGTAAGAAAGTGAGTGAGTGAAGAATGTGGAGTAAGGAGGTGTAAGGTATGAAATGATATTTGTATATATTTAGAGATGCTTTTTCTGGGTCTGAGCAAAAAACAAGCCAGACTTTGGCTAGGAAGTCTTTCAGAATGGCTTTAAAGGACTGGAGGGAGGGTATTGGCCTGATGGATACAGATAAGGAGTTCCAGGCCTTAGCAACATGGTATGAGTACAGATCACGTCAATTAGATTGGATATGTTTGTGGAAAGAGAGAAGCTGTTGGTTATTGGATTGTAATGACCAAGTGGGAACATAATTGTGTGGACAAGCAGATGGATGATAATTTTCTAGGTGGTGAGAAGATGCATATATGTTAGTTGATGGGCTAGTCCTAACCAGTTTAGGCTTTTTAGTGCTAAACAGTTGTGTGTTCAGAAGGCTGCAAATTTAGCGAGTTTATTACAGCATTGATCAAGTTTTGCTGATGCCTGGAGGTTAGTGAGGATGAGTAGCGCCAAGTGTAGTTTTACTTGCATTGCTAAAAGAGTTTTTGGCTCAGTAAAACAGCCCTACTTTTTGGTGACTAGGTAATTCTCCTAACAAAGCTCCATTCCTATGGGCTATGGCCACCCTCACTTAACTGACTTCTTAGTTACCTCAATAATAGTTCTCAGGCAGTGAAATGGAAAGATATTTCCAACTCTTTCTTTTCTGTATTTGTCAGAATCCCATAAGGCTCCATTCTAGGACCTCTGCTGTTTTAACTTGTGTATCAATGACCTAAACACAGCAGCCAAGGAGACCACAATAATACAATACACTGATGGCTCCACTCTAATATGTGCTGCTAAGACACTACCTACACTCCAAACACTGTCCCAGAAATCCTCCTCCTCCACAGGAGCTTGGCTTGTCAACTCACAACTCCTTCCGAATCCCCAAAAAATCAACTACTACCACCACTGTTCCTCCCAAACTCACTCTGTCCTCCCAAAAGACTACCTTTCTTGTTATCCAACAAGACCTTATAGAACTGGAATTCCACACCAGACTACTATGAGTGATTATAGACAACCATCTGAAATGTGATCACCTTCAGCAAGCCATAAAGAAGACACACCAAAAGCTATGCTGCCTCTTTAGAGTGAAATACTGATTTACTGACTCTGCTAGACAAGACATAGCCACTTCTTTTCTGCTGCCCACCCTGTTATATGCCTCTCTGTAAAACAAATAAACTGGCTTAAACAAAACAATTCCCTATTGTACCCTCAATTAATTACAAGCTTCAAACTACTGCAAGACCTTGAAAATTCCCATATTCTCAATACATCATTCAACCTTACACTACTAAGAGACCTCTACCCTCCTCTGACAAGTCATTATTCTCCATAACTAAATCTAACAACAATGCAGGAACTCCCTGTATTCACCCTGCATTACTAAGAGCTGGAATCCCATCTCACTCTACTTAAGAACAATCTGCAACCTGAAGGACTTTAAATGCCATCTGAAGCCACACCTCATAGATAATTGGCTCTGCACCTGCACCACCCCTGGTTAAACATGTACTAATATAGCTATATGAATTTGTGCCATAACTCTGCTACACAAAACTAAATGTACTGTTATCACAACTATACCCTTCTATGTCATTTCATCTCCTTTACCTTCCTTGTGCCTCATCCCCTCCTTGCTTTCTTTGGGCTTCTCTAACTATTTATCTTATCTTCCTGTGCACTAGATTTTGAACAAGTCTTTATTGTAAAAAATATTCTTACTTAAAACCTGACAAACTGTGCATACTGATGATATTGCATTGCATATACCTCTCTACTGATATACGAGTGTGTGTGGATATATAATATTCATATACAACCCATGTTATTTTTTATCAAAACTGTTTGCGACTGATGTCAAGGGTGTCTGAATAATGGCACTGTTGTCCATGAATTAAACTAACTGTAATTGATAAAACAATGCAAATTATGTCCATAATGTCTGTATAATGGAGCTTTTCTCCCCAGGCCTCCACTGAAAAAGGCACTACTCAATCAGACCTTCCTGGTAAACAAATGCCAATAAATAAACAGCACATCTTTCACTCCTATTTAATCTCCTGCATAGGTTATCCAATGCTTCTTTACTACTATTTGATATCCCCAACTATCCCAAAAGGCAGTTGCCACTAAATGCTCTGTAGAGCTGGATAAAGTTAACCGGCACCCATGGGGATTGGTTGATGCCGAATAACTGTAGTTTCTGGTTGCTTGAGAGTTACTATTAAAAACAGGCCTGACTAATACTGTACCCTATACTATTTGTTTGGTTTGACTTGTTCTCAGGTTGTGGAGAGAGGGAATTTATTCCTATCTCCCTTTTTAAAACTCTAAAACTCTAAAAATGTAAAGTATGTTTCTGCAAGGGGAAAACAGGCAGTGCAACAAGTGAAAATTGGTATTTTTTTGCCGGTTGTTTGAGAGTACAGGTTGGTTGAGTTCCAGTTAACTGAGAGTTTACTGCATCTGTATGAGACATTGTACAAGTTATTTTAATCTTTTATAATAACTTAAAAGTTTCTCATTCATGAATGTCCTTGGTATATTTCTAATGTACTCTTTCCAGTTTATACATATTAGTTTTCTTACAAGTTTTCCATAATATTCCATACTCCAGTTTGAGTTTATCATAAGTTACAATGTTTTCATTATTTGTGATTTCCTAGAATTCATAAATTTTTATGCAGCCACTAGTTTTATAGTTATCTTTAACCAATCAGTAGTTGTGGTCAGAAAAACTCATAGAAGGATTTATTTATATATGTGGGTCCTTAAATAAAACTCACAGCTTTTTTCACTGTGGGCTGTATTAAAAGGACATTATAGACAGTGGAATGGGAAAATCTCTTGTTCCAAACATGATGTAGTTGCTGCCTAATGGAGATGGAGACAGCTGGCATGCTTGTTGTCAGCTGCTCCTCCCCAGCATATGAATTGGTAAGGCCTCGGACATGCTACCTGCATCATCTACCATGATCACTCAGACAGACTGAGTGCCTGCTTTGTGCAGTTGGTTGCTCTGCTAATGGAGTCAATGTGCCAGGAGAACCATGCAAAGCCTGGAATGGGTCATTTTGGATCAGATATCAGCCCTAGTTAAAAATGCATAAATAAAATAGATTAGGGCTTATCAATATGGGTTATTTGATACTAATATATATTTAGCATTACAATTTTACTTGCCCAAAGGCTGGCGTCTTTATTCTGAAGTCTTTGATTGAAAGATTGGTTACTGTTCTGTACTTTGGATGACTTTACTTATTTATTTTTTATTTTTATTTTACATTTGTTGACCGGGATAGTCCGACTGGATACATGCCCATTTTCAGCGAAGGCCCAGGGAGAAAAGCTCGAAGGGTAAGCAGATACAGCATTACATAATACCAGCATTACATATTACAAACAAACTATTTACAGAGATTACATAAGTAAGCAAGTAAAACAAGTTCCACAGCTTAGAGTTAATCCCGAGCGTAAATCAGAATTAAATTAAATTACACAGTAAGCTGGTTAAGAGATTTTTACACATTCTAGGGAAAGTTAGCCAGGCTTGATACATTGACATAGCCAGTTAAGTGACAAATGTTGTTTGAGTCTAGTTTTAAATTGACCTAAGGTGGAAAGTAAGGTAATATCAGGTGGAAGAGAGTTCCAGGATCTACTTACAGAGTTTGCAAAGAGAGAGTCACCGGCTGTGTTATTAATTTTGCTAGTCTGAATTAGTAGTTTGTTAGAGGATCGAAGCGGTCTAGGATTGTTATAGGGGTGATAATATTTTTAAGTGTAGGAGTATTGTCCGGATTATAGAGGATTTTATAGGCCATAATCAGTTGGTTATACTGGATTAGGTTGGGTAGTTCAAGCCACCCAAGCTGATTTAGATTGATGGAATGATGTGTCCTAAAAGGCAGCCCAGTGGCAAACCTGGCAATGTGGTTGTAGCAAATTGAGAGTTTGTTAAGGACAGTCTTGTTTAAATTCAAGAGTAGAGGGGATGCATACAGAAGGGTTGAAAGAAGGTGAGAGCGAGCTATGACAATTTTAGCTGGAGGGGTTAGGAAGGCTTTTATTCTGTAAAGTGACCCTAGTTTTTTATTGATGGTTTTGATAGTTTGGTTAACATGTAGGTCGAATTTTAGATTATTATCTATGATGACACCTAATAGTTTTATAGAGGGGTTAGGGGAGATTATTGTGCCATCATTTGAATTTATGGTAAAGGTGAAAGTGGTAGACCTATGTGTTGGTGAAAATAACAACATTTTAGTTTTTTTGGGATTTAGGATCAGACAACGTTCAGAAAGCCAGTTTTCTATTGTATTAAAGGTGGTCTGGGTAGCTGACCATAACTCTATTGGAGATGTGGCCGAGCAAATCAGAGTAGAGTCATCAGAAACAGCTGACATTTGGGATGACAGCATAAAGGTCGTTAATGTAGATGGAGAACAGCAAGGGCCCTAGTATAGAGCCTTGTGGTACTCCAAGGGTGTTAGGTAGAAGGTTAGAGAGTTTGTTCTGCCAGAGGACAGCCTGCTGTCGACTATTCAGGTAGGATTGAAACCATTGAAGGGCTCTAGTATCTAGACAGAATGTTTGCAGGGTGTGGATTAAAAGTTGGTGATCAACCATATCGAATACCTTGGAAAGATCCAAGAAGAGGGCTGAGGATATATAATTACTGTTGCAATTATGGTTTATGGTGTTGGTAATGGCTAGGAGGGCTGAAGTAGTGCTGTGATGAGGACGGAAGCCATGCTGAGTGTCTGCCATAAGGTGATTCTGGATTAGGTGGTGCATGAGTTGTCTATGAATACATTTTTCCATAATCTTTGCAAGTGGAGAGAGTATAGCCATTGGCCTATAACTGGAGAATTCAGTAGAGATGCATCCTTTGTGAAGTGGGATTACATAGGATATTTTCCAGATGGTGGGAATTTTAGTTTCTACTATGGTTCGATTGATTAGTATTGAGACGGGGTAAGCAATAGCATCAGCTGATTTTTGTAGGTACTCAGCAGGGAGTTGATCAGCAAAAAGTGTAGTGGGTTTTAATTTTTTGATCAAGGTACGGATAAGTGAAGTGGTGACTGGTTGGAAGCTGAATTAGATTAGGTTTCTAGGGGTGCTACTTTCAGGACCAGGGGAGCTAGGAGGTAGTTGGCTAGCTAGGGCTTGAATTGTCTCAGTAAAGACTCAGTTAAAACTGTCATAAACATCTTCAGGGGTTTTATCAATAGTAGCAGCAGGGATTGGGGTTGAAGTTTGTCCAGGATGTAGTAGATTATTTAAACCTGCCCAAAACTTCTGAGGGTTATTTTGATTTACTGTCTGTAAATTACAGTAGTATTGTTTTTTGTCTTGTAAAATGGATTTTTTAGTTTTGTTCCTGGATTGCCTGTATTTAATGTGATCTTGGGGGTCTTTAGAAGAAATCCATAAAGCCCATGCTTTGTTTCTTAGGGTAATTTTGAGTTTAGACTCTTTAGAAAGCCATGGCACAGTTTTTGCCTTTGTTCTCTTTGAACGAACAGGTGCATGCAAATCAAGGATCTCAAGGAATTTGTTGTTAAAGTATGCTACTGCTTCCTCAAAGGGGAGGTGTTTTAGGATAGACCAATTACATGAGTTTAGTTCTTGTTGGAATTTGGCAGGGTCAAAGTTTTTATTGTTTCTAACCTTTCTGAGTAAGGGTTGTTGGGAATTAATGGCTTTGTGCTTAATTACATATGTGAGAAGGTGATCGCTTAGGCCATCAGGGAGGGTACCAGAGGTGTACAGTTGGGGGTGACTATTTATGAGTACCCAGTCAAGTATGCTTTCTTTTTGGTTGGGTTTAACTATCCTGGTAGGGGTGGATATGATTTGTGTAAATGCATGCAGGTTAATATGGGTGGTTGGGGATTATGAGGAACAGGTGCCCCAGTCTATGTTAAAGTCTCCAAGTAGTAGGATTTCTTGGGGGGTAGTGACATGATAGCCAGTGCAGGATATCTTCAAGTGTAGATATATTTTTACCTGTAGGAATGTACATACAGATGATATTAATGAATTTATTTTTATTAAGTTGCAATTTGGTGGCAAGAATCTCTGAGTTATTAATCAGAGGTGGTTGTATTACATCTATGGTGACATTCAACTCAGATTTATAGAGTACAGCTACCCCACCCCCCTTCCTCGAAGCACTATCCAACCTGTGTATGTTGTACCCAGGTGGTAACACTTCGTTGTCTGTAGTGTTAGGTTTTAACCAGGTTTCAGATAAACAGAGAATCTCAGGGGAGTGGACATCCAGAAGTGCATGCAATTCATGTACCCTGTTATTAATGCTTCTAATATTGAGATGACAGGCTAGGAGAGAGTTAGTTGGCCTATTAATTGTAGGTTTGTAGCTTAGATTGCAAGTAGAGGGGGGTATGTGTATCTGAAGTGGGTGGGCCAGGGTTGGGGTGAATATCACCATCAAGTATTAGGTTAAGTCTATACTTGGTGATGAACTTCAGGAATTTGTTTATTAGTTTGTGGTAGCGTTTGGATCTAGAGCTAATGTGCCTAGGGTTGAGATGTTGATAGACTGAACAAGATGTTGGATAGGACCTGGTACTGTAAGTATGGTTGAAGGTGGGAGGATTTACAGCTGGGGTGATAGTATGTCCTTTCAGGACTTGAAATCCCGTGAGAAACTGGTTTTCATACAAGGTAAGGAGGTATGGTGTGAACAAGAGGGGTAGTAAAGAGGAGTATATCATTATCTGTGATTCAGCTAGTGAGTTAAGGAACTGTTTTACCTGGTGATGCAACACCAGAAGATAGAGGGGTGAGGTAATGGTACTGGAAGGGGGAATGGGAGAATGCCAGATGAAAGCTAATAGGTGCTATTAAAATGTAGGTAGAAGAATGGGGGTGGGAGGAATTAACCCAGATGAAAGCAGATAGGATCTAGAAAGTGGGAGAGTGGCTATAGTACTATAAATTTAGAGGTACTGGGGGTGGGAGGGAATTGGGGATAGGGAGGGGAGCGAAGAGAGCCCAAGCGTAGCAAGGGCTGATGTAGCGGGGCTATTGCAGTTTACTAGGTTTCCTAAGGTGTCCTAAAGCTATAAGGTAAGTATTATAGTTCTTAATGTAAGAGTCAGTTTACTTAAGTTACAGGGGAAGGAGGCAAACACTCAAGAAGAAAAAAGAGCCCTATGGCTGACCAAAATGGTGACCTGCTTAATTACACAGCACTGTAAGTGAAAGCTTAATAAATGCTTTTTGTTTGCAACCTACTCTGCTTAAATGCTGTGAGAAACTGATTTTGTTATGGTGGCCAATTCCAGTCCTGTAGACTCCGTTTTGTAGGGAACTGTAGAGTTCAAGCTGCTTAAATGCTGAGAGAAACTGATTTTGTTATGGTGACCAGTTGCAGTCCTGTAGACTCTGTTTTGTATGGAACTGTAGAGTTCAAGCTGCTTAAATGCTGAGAGAAACTGACTTTAAATTGAGTAATGCAGTGGCAAGCATATATTTCAACAACAAGGTGTCAAAGTCAGTTCAATATATGATTGCATACAAGTCTGATTATGGTGTTGTTGATTATGGTGTCATACAGGCACTGTCATGTATAAATACTCACATACATGCTGCACTGCAGTTGTTGGGTTGTCTTGCCCAAGACATGCTCCCCTTACTTCATTTCAGCATGTGGCCTATCATAAAATACAAAAGGCAGCTATGACATCATTAGGTTACATCACCAATGTTGCCACTGCAATACTGACTGTTGTGTGCATATACATACAAATGGTTTGACAGAGTATCCAATAGTTTTGTTTGAAAAGCACATTTTTCTGTGTTTTCCTGTGTTACTCTGATACACATATAGCTTACTTGGCTTGCAGTGTTTAGGATTCATTCATTTTCTGAATAGAACTTAATGCAGCTCATGTCACTGGTGATCTAGTGACTGCCTTGGTACTAAGTGGCTATAAGGCAGGGAGATTAATCCTGGGTGAGGCAGCAGCCTATCACAACATACACTCACATGTGAGACATACATACACATACCTACAAGCAGTTTTAGGATGGTTGATTCATGTACTGTATATCTCTGGGATGTGTGAGGAAACAAGATTAACTACCAAAAATCTGTGCAGAGACCAACAGAATATGAAGACTGCACAGAACAGGCACTTGGGGAGGAATCAGATTCAAGAATCAATAACTGAGGCAGCAGTACTAATGACTGTTACTGTGCTCCCCAACATTTAGGATGATTCTTTTATTATTAATTTAGTCTGTTAACTTGGTGGTTTAACCGACTCAACACCAAGTGTGAGCGGAGATCCCCAGATGCACTGTCTAGTTAAGTGGCTTGCTCAGTCACCACTAGGTAGATGAAGACTAAGTAACCCAAATCCTAAAACTACATAAAGTTCATTAGCAGATACTGGCCTTAACTCTACAGACTTTACTGCCAGACACAGGAATATGTTCCATGAATGATGTAATATAACCTGATAAAGGGCATTTGGACGTGACACTACTCTGTCTATGTAGTACATCACCATAAGATGTGTTCCTCCATTATCACTATACCATAATACTAGATGCCCTCTTGCCTTCTTTACTTCCCTATTTTCCCTTCCATAACCATATACCTCTCCCCCCTTTTTTCAGTGCACTGCTAATTGTAAATATTGCATATAGGTTTTGCATACTGTTTCCATGGCTGTTTTCATGTTTATGTTCTAACCCAGACAGGCTTTTCTTCTCCTGACTCTGTAATCTGGGCTGAGTATAAAACTAGTCCATGAGGTCGGTGTTAACTCATTTAATATAAATAAAAAACAAGTATGTGTGCTTTTTTGAGCCCATTTTGGGTATTGAAGTACCTCTTGAACCAAGCACCAATGTGTATGCATGTTTCCCTCATTTTTAGTAGAAAACACTGGAGCACAACAGCTGAAGACCAAGAAAAATCTGCACCAATAAAGAAAACTCAGTCAAAAATATATGAACTGCAGGGACTTTATTCAAAAGAGTTAAGCATTTCCATGTAGTATGATTTACCCTACATCAGAAACATGTAACCAGGTTGCAAAATGAATATAACTAAAGAATAAAATATCACATGACTGTAATAATCGCCAGTCAATATTATTTTACTCTGTTTTCCATCTAAGACAAAAGGAAAGTCATCCAGGCCTTATAATCTATCTTCTTCTTCTTTTGGCTTTTCCTGGTTAGGGGTCACCACAGTAGATCATCTGTCCACTCATGATTGGCAGTGGAGTTTTACGGTGTTGAGTTGCCAGCCTGGCACCCAACCTTCCACAGAAGGCACACAAACACTCACACCTAGGGCCAGTTTAGAGTGTCCAATCCACCTACTGCATGTCCACAGAAGGCACACAAACACTCACACCTAGGGCCAGTTTAGAGTGTCCAATCCACCTACTGCATGTCTTTGGGATGTGGGAGGAAACCGGAACAGCTGGAGGAAACCCACACGACCACAGGGAGGACATGCAGACTCCGCACAGAAGGCACCCCAGCCGAGAATTGAACCAGAGAACCTCTTGCTGTGAGGTGACAACGCTAACCGCTGCACCACCGTGGCCGCCCCAGGCCTTATAATCTATAAACTTCTAAAATAATAGGCCAGTGTAACTCTCTAGTTATTAGCAGGTTCTGACTTTCCTTTCCATATTAGAATCCCTCTTCAAGCTAAAAAAGTAAATGTATAAAGTTGTGATTGATACTTTTGTGTTTAGCTAGGGTGTTAGATGAATCATTTTTATGGCATATGTGTGTTGATAAATTCAGTGATTTAGTTTATTTACAGTTTTACCCATGTAAAATGCAGGACATATTAAACAAGTAGCCACATAAACATCACCTTCCATATTGCTGTTATGATGTCCCTTACAATAACAAATCTGAAAAACATCTAACATTATAAACTGTCTTTCATTGACAAACTTCCATTGCTTGTATATACCCAAAGTATGGTTATTGCTTTTGTAGATACTTGCTTTCTCACAGACCTTCTGAAGCTGTTACCACCTTTATAATGTGATTTAAGCACTGTACCTAACTTCCCATTGTAACCCTCAAATTAATTAAAGATGTGCCAGTGGTTTAAAATGATTTTTTTAACAGCAGAATTATCAGTAGAAAAAGGCTGGCACATAGTCCAGGCAGGATTGCTGTCTAGTCTTCAAAAATTTAAGAAAAGGGATCAGATCTTTCTGACCTGATTTCACTAATGATGCCTTCAATAACCTGCAAGAGGTAACTTCTATTAATAAAAAGTTGCTTAAGATATTGAACTTCATTCCTTAAAATAGAATAATCAGAGAGCAAATGGGCCAGTCTTAAAAAAATGACTCTTCACAATGTTCTGCTTCATCTAGTTTGAATAATTTCTAGAAAAATGTAAACAAGTTCAATAAAGTAAGCTTTCTGAAAACCAGACTTACAAAAATGGACGCAGCAATTCACCTGTAACCACTCCTGAATTCTGTCTGACCTCCACCCCCCAAAAAAACCCCATAAAAAATAGTAGCATCTTCTTCACCCATTTTTGCAAACTTTAGTTTTATGCTACTGTGAAAACATGTTATTTTTAAATAATGACCATAATAAACATGTTCAACTTTGTTTACACTTTTTGGCTGATTTGTTTATTTTATGGAATAGCAGTTTGGCTGAATTTGTTTCTCTGCAAATGCTATAAAATCAGCCTCCAATAAGTGAAACAAAAAGAAACTTCTAATTCACCAAAAAACAAATTACCACTGGCTGTATAAAAAACACAGCTTTAATCACCACAGGTTAAACGCTTTCAACCTTACTACACGACGATTGACAGTGGGGCTATTAGAAATATTATTAATAACAATTGGAGAATTCAAGGGACACACAGTGGGTTGTTGTCCATTTTGGGTTCAGGACCACATTTTATTAACACGAGGGCAAAACATTTCAAAGAATTATTAGAAAAGATTGATCAAGATTTTTGAGAATGGGGGAACTAGGGGTACTTTTAAGTGCCTTAATTTTAGTCTTTGTAGATTCATCAATAAGGGTCCTTTTTTTGAGGTCAGTGCCTGGATTATTTAATTGTGGTTCCACTTTTGTGATTTATTTTGTGATTTATGTGATTTTTTTATTTATTTGGCTATGTGTTCATTGTGTACTGTGTTCTATATAGGGAAAACAAAAAGACAGTTAAAAATAGAATATATGAACACTACTATGCCATTATAAACAAAAATTTGACAATGCATTAGTTAGACATGGTCTTTTACATAAGGGGCATACTAACTTTTATTTTGCTGTCATTGGCCACATATCAAGTAATTTTAATGGAGACAGGTTAGTAGAGTTAAATTACAGAGAACTTTGGTGGCAACTATTGTTTAATGCTTATAACCCACTGGGTTTAAATGCTAGAGTCAATTATAAAACAGTTTTATATAGAAAATGTAGTTATAACAAGTGTAAATGAAAACACACTTTTATGATATTATGTACATATTATTTTTTACTTATGGATTGTATATCAATGTTTTTATGGGTGTGTGTCTTTTTAAATAAGGACTTGTTAGGATTTTTTGAATGTATTAAGTTATGTGTTATATGATTGGTGGACACTTAATTGGCAGTACTTTAAAAGTGTCTTTTGTACATGATTATTTGTCCTGAGGAAGGCTTCTAGTAAGGGTGAAAGCACTTAACCCATGGTGATTAAAGTTGTGTTTTTTTATACATCCAGTGGTACTTCTTTTTTGGTGATTTAGAAGTTTGAATTTATCATTTCTTGGGAGCAAGTACTAATTTCTCCCCATTGGTATAGTGTTGTAAGAAATATCCATCCATTGGTATTAGAGAGGTGGTGCAGAGTGGTGCCGAGCTTTGCACTGTTCACGCAGAGTACTTGTTCTCCACTTTGTTTTTTGACTGGTGTGCTTTCCTGACAGATACTCCATGACATTCCTTTGTCATCCTGGGTTTTTGCTGAGAGCTGCAGTTTCCTCACACATCCCAAACCTCACAAATGTGTGCATCGGATGACTTGCTGATTCTTGAGCCTCCCTGTAGGTCTATATAGAATTACATTTTGACGTGATGAAAGAGAAGCAGCACATATCCTTGTTACCCTAGTATCATGATTTTGCAAAATCCATTTAAGTAAATCCATATGAGGTGCAAACTTCAGGCACTCACCTAATTATATCACCTAACATTTTGGACTACATTATACAGTATTACTCATGAGTTACAGTATGATGAGGTGGAGCAGACATTTCACAGATATCCATTTAGTGATTATCATGACTACTGTAGATGTACAAACACTAGCCTGCAGGGATTTTGGTTTTAGGAACAACACAGCATTTTGCTGTGGATAAGCCTTATCCATCAGCATTACATCTCCTACATTCATAATAACTCTCAATAAAACTGAGTGCATTGTGAAATGACTAGAACTGCACATTGTTATGACTCAAGATTTACTGTGTGTGTCTTCACTGATATTTAAGAGCTATGGAATAATCATGCTGCTTTGTATGTTGCACGTGGTATCCCAAACAAAGGGTACCTGTAGTTTGCCAAAGCAATGATTCATTGAAACAGATTTGTTTCTCTTAGCAGACACCACAGAATCTCTCCTAGGAAATAATATTAGCCCAGAAGTGTAGTGATACCAGACTTGATTAGAACAGACCTTTGGAGTTTTTCTCTAACACATGGGATATTTCACTATTTTGATATTTTAACAAAGCATTCCTATTGATTTGTAGTTTCACTGACCTGTGATTCCTTTATAAGTAATGAATTCCACAACTGAATTGTAGCTTCATCTTAATCTGAAAAAAACACAGTAACACATTAGTATAAGGGTGCAAAGCACTGTATAAAATAAACATCTAAATGCTACGTCTCATGAACATTGACTTTCCTTTATTTCTGTTTTAAGCCAAACAGAGAGGGACTGCTGCAGTTATGAAGACCATACTTGAAATATCAGAACTGCAAGTTCCAGTGGTAGAATGCATTACAAGTTCAAGGCTGTGTTACTTTGGAATAGTCCTCTTATGAAAGTGATCTCGGTGTGTGTATATGCAAGTAGCAGAGGTGTGGAAGGCACAGCCACCATTTTTGGTATGCAAGAATGCTTTAATGGTACAAAAGTGAGTCTTGAACTTCTAATAGTGAGCATCTCAGCTTGAACCCTTCAACCAGAAGGCATCTGATCAGAACTGGAAAATGTGTCTGGTAGTTGCCTAGTGGAAACCATCCTAAACACACAAGAAATGAGTCCACGGTCTAGAGGAATGAACTAATTTAATTAAAATCACACCACTAAACTATCAGGGCAGTCAAGGGCTTTAGACAAGTTTACTAATGTAGAAGTGTGCAAATCATGTGGTATGAACTTACCCATACTCTTTGTTCTCTTCTTATACCGAAAAATTTGTGATACCCACCTGGAGTGGGATATCTGTCTTCTTCCATCTTAGGGTTCTTCTGTAAGTATATAGACATACCAGTGAGCATAGTACTTCATTCATAGGTGTAATAAATTCACCCCCATCCTACCCCCAAAAAAGTCTTACTTTGAGGAAAACCAAAGTCAGCTATAGACACAGATATATGTCCTCTCTTCCTGCTAATTTTTAATTGACTCTGAATGTGTGTGTCTCCATATGAAAGTCAAAATATTTCAGTTCAGGAACATGAACATGGCAAAAAAAAGCAATGGATACTGCAGAATATTAAGTAGTAATATAGATTATATCTGAGTAACTACTTGCAATGGCAGTTTCTGTTTAATATTTTATAAATAGTTCCTAGTACAGAATAATCCTATCACAGACTTCAATGACATCATCAGGAATTGTCATAATATGGAAAGGAGTATAACTCATCAATTCAGTTTGTGTTGTACATAGCATAGAAGGTGAAGATAAAATTAGAATAGAATCAGCTGGATATAGGTGGGTTGTGTTATTAAATGCTATTTCTGCACCAGG
This sequence comes from Protopterus annectens, assembly GCF_019279795.1. Classification (NCBI taxonomy): domain Eukaryota; kingdom Metazoa; phylum Chordata; order Ceratodontiformes; family Protopteridae; genus Protopterus; species Protopterus annectens. Next base: position 532,669,916 of record NC_056738.1, on the reverse strand, counting down.
GAGAATTTTCAACAGTCTTAAAAACAGTAACCGCTGTTATAACATGTCCTGTAATCTGTTCTTTTAAATTGCCATTGTGTGAAGCAGTTGTTTTAAGTATTTGATAAAGCATGAGTGAAGGTTGTATACATTTTAATAAATGTTTACATAAAGTTCTTCTGCATATTGTCTGGGTCATTTATTTGCTTGGATTATTATTTTTACAAATTGACCCGAAATTTTACTCTCTAGACACCAAAGCTTTCTTTTTGTTCACCTACTATAGATGCACCATTTGAATGTATTGTGATGAAATTATTGTGGGACCAATAGTAAAATCTAGATTTGGATATTATTTTGTACTAGTCATACTGACTTATGCTACAAAGTTTTCAAAAACAGAGATATTGGCAATAGATTTGTCATCGGCTTTCCCGGGTTAACTGTTGCTGTTATTCTCCAGTGTAGTTATCCCCAAACAGATGCCTACTGATCCATACATTTTCTGTCAAAGTTACTGCATCTGCTATGTCTATGCTTCAAAGATAAACAGTCAAAAAGCTATTCTACCATCTGCAGACTGATTGATTAGAAGAAAAGTTCAGTAAAGCACTGAAATCCATGCTAAGGAAAGGTGTTGATGGCGAAAACTGGCACCCTACTACTTTTTTGCAATCAGAGATATGCTACAAGCTTTCCCTGGATTTACTCCATTTGAACCTTTGCACAGTAGGCACCCCAGAACTCTGTATTAGTGCTAGGGACCTCCATGAAAAGCAAATTTCTGGTGAAGTGGTAGGGGCTATTTGTGTTAAATCAAACAACATATGCTATGATCAGCAGGGTTGGACAACAAGACAAAAGGAAGACATAGAAAATATATCATACTGATGTTTAAAACCATTGAATGAAGTAAAAATTATGCAATGATACAAGTAAATCTTCATGCGGAAGAGTTCAGATACTCTCAATCTGAAATACTATTAGATTTGTTTTTATCGAGTATAAAATTAGGAGTGGGAATTTTTATTAAGAAATGAGTATTCTAAGCAATACCTGGAAGAACTAAACTGATGGAATATAACATAATGACAAAACCCAGAGTGGAAATGTAGACAAGGTCTTCACAGAGTACCAGAGTCACAGAAAAGAAACAATTGCCAAAAGAAGTAGTTCAAAAAGTGCTCAAACTGTGCGATAAGAGCCAGAGTGATTGGAGCAGACTAAAATGTTAATGAATAAGCTTGATGGAAGTAGCTTGTCATGTAACAACGTTAATAAAATGAATAACATTCCAGGGTTTGAAATCTCGGCCCAGAACTAATGAGCTGAGAGAGAACCCATGAAAAGCCAATACTTGACAACAATGTACCCAGTGAAGTGATACTGATAAGATATTTACCTCCCAGTGCCAAAGAAAAAAGGAGTCCTTGTAACCCCGACAGTCTGTTTCAGTATACTTTGTTACGATCTGGCCAGTTTGGAGCTCCAGCCACCTTTCAGAGGCCAATTGATAAAATATTGAATCTTTACTCTTGATATGCTTCTCCTGCTAGAATACCTGGATGACATGGTAACATGGTGACATGGTGACATGGTGATTCATTAAGAGAGCTGTGACTTTCACTTAATCACAAGTTCACACTATGCCAGAATCTATAAGACATGAAGACATGACTGTGAATGATAAGAAAAGTTAAATGGCCATGGTGGAAGCCAAAACCATTTAAGACTGTACTTAGAGGTGGTTAAACCACAAGTAGAAAAATACAGGCCAAAATAATCTCTGCTTTTCCCACCATTAAAAGGTAGGTCAAGTCCTTTCTTGTACAAACTGGATATTATAGGAAGTCTGTATCTGCTTTTTTGACAATTACCTGTTTTATACACATCTCAAAAGAGGGAAAGCTTCTCTCAAAGTGCAATGGCTTGTTGAAATGTATAGAGCTTCTAATGAACAAAATAATATCCTAGGTTCTTAAACTGTGTTAATGATTCTTGAATATATTAGGTTTCCTTATATACCAATGCATTAGAGGTAAGTTTGTCCTGAGTAAATTTTGCATTTTATGGATGTCCTGACCCCAGTGTCATCTTGGCTCTTATTTATATGTGTGTATATATACATATACACATATGTATGTATGGATCCCCTACACTACACCGACACACCATAAACCCGACAGCCAAAACACCGACACCAAAACACCAAAACCACAAAATACCGACAGCCCACATTACTGAACACCATACCACTGACTCACAAAACACAAACAGAAACATCAACATAAACCACATCAAGCATTCTTACACATTGCTACACAAAATTACACACATAAACTAAACTATCACAACTAAAACATAAACAAGAACGTACCGGCAAATCATACACGTCCCACTACACTGCAACATCCTATAACACCATTACCCATACCCAATACCTACATAGAAAACACACACACAACACAAGCACACCAAAAACCTTACAAACCTACACTAAACCTTACATACACAACTATCTATGCACTAACCTTAACCCATACCCTAACCCTAAGGTCCGTCACTATCACACACTTACCTTACCCGCATCCTAACCCTAAAGTCCATCACTATCGCACACTTACCTTACCCGCATCCTAACCCTAAAGTCTGTCACTATCGCACACTTACCTGCACCCTAACCCCACAGTCTGTCACTAACGCACACTTACCTTACCTGCACCCTAACCCTAAACTCCTTCACTATCATATACTTACACAGTCGCACTCATTTCACATGTCGATGTTTTCAGCATCAGGATTTTGAACTGTCAGTTATTTCCGTTGTCGGTCTTCCGGTGCTGGTATTTCGATCTATCGGTGTTCTCAGGTAGACCCATATGTGTGTGTATATATATATATATATATATATATATATATATATATATATATATATATATGCACATATGGAGCTACTAGCTGTCATCAGAACTTACAAATGGCATGTGTAAAGTTAACTTGTTATAGAACATGCTCCAAGGCTTATCCTCAGAACATGCAAAAGAAAAACAAGTGTTTTTGCAGGAGGGTAAGCTCCCTCCCATTCCCTCCACACCTTTGATAATTACGTATACTGAGTTTGCACAATCTCTCGGGAAAGTGCATATATCCGTACCTCAGGGACTGTTGATCTTGAACATCTGTTGACTATTTGTGTTGTTTACCAACATGCATCTGCAATGCAGAGGTCAATTTCACTTCAAATGAACCAGTGATGGAGACCTGTCTGTGTATATAAAATTTCACCATCAAACATTGAATACTCCAAAGATCGATTACAAAATGAGCACTCTTTTTAGAATGAATCTTAAAAAAAAAGCCCACTTGTACTTTTCAAAGTTGATTGGGGCTTTGAATGTCTCAACCTCTAATAATTATATATAGCAGCTAAGAGATCACACACCAGTGGTGAAAGGGAAAATTCCCAGATGCCACTGTACCATGATCTCGCATGCAAAGCAGCTGCTGGACTGAAAAACAGGAAAAATAGAGTTCACTCTTGAGTGTTTGCACTTACAGACTATAACCATACAAATACGTATAAATTTTATAATAAAGATATATGTGCGCATACGCATGTATGCAGAAAGAGAGAGAGATTAGATATAAAAACTCATTTGCATCAACAGAAGCAGTATTGATATGTTCTATCTTGCACTTTCATCACCAATTTTTTGGGTTTACTTACCTCAGTTATGCCTATAACGTTAATAAAATGAATAACATTCCAGAGTTTGAAATCTCGGCCCAGAACTAATGAGCTGAGAGAGAACCCATGAAAAGCCAATACTTGACAACAATGTACCCAGTGAAGTGATACTGATAAGATATTTACCTCCCAGTGCCAAAGAAAAAAGGAGTCCTTGTAACCCCGACGGTCTGTTTCAGTACACTTTGTTACGATCTGGCCAGTTTGGAGCTCCAACCACCTTTCAGAGGCCAATGGATAAAATATTGCTGTTACAGTTACAATGCTGCTTTACTGCAGTAATGCATTTATGGTATTCATTGCCACTACTAACTCATTCACACCTTCCAGCAGTATCTTAATGGGGTGTGGCATGTCTCACAGCTAGCAAATTATACAGCAATTGCCTAGGGCTCACATACTAATAAAAAAGTAAATTTGTTAAAATAAATCTTTTACACTGAATTTGTAAAATAGCTTTTTACTTCAGTTAAAATTTCCACACATTTCAGCAGTTTAATAGTGGCACTGAATATTGTTAATTCAGTACCATTCTTAAATTATACTGAAACACTAGCATTGTGTGTGTTCTGCTTTTGAAGTGCTGTGGGCTTGGATAAGTGAATAAGACAACACAATCAATGCAGATATGAAGCAGTGTATTCAGTGCTGGTGTGGACGATTTTTTTTTACCTGCTTAAATGTAAGAAATTACATAAATTGACCATGTAACACAGAAAACTGCTTTACTTGTTCAGTTTAAAAGGATGTTTTTACATATAATTTTCCTGCATCCCTGGGATTCAAGCAACTGGTTTCTAGAAGCCTGTAAGCAGAGAGGAAATGTTACACCTTATTAACTGGGTGCCACCAACATAACTACGTTACTTGGATAAACCCACTAGTTACAGACCTCTTTTTCAGGGGTGCATATCATTTTATTTATTTATTTATATTTTATATTGAGCAACAAGTCATATTTTAGAGTTTCTACTTTCATTTCAATTCACAGTCTCTTCAGCACCTCCTAGGTTTCAGCCAGTAGAGGAGTGTCATATATATATATATATATATATATATATATATATATATATATATATGTATATATATATATATATATATATATATATATATATATATATATATATATATATATATATATCTCTGAGGTTGTTAATATTTCCTGTACAATTCTGATTCCAGCAGTTCCACGATATGTTCAGTATATAAACTGAATTAAGTATGGTGATAGTATACAGACTTGTCATACTCCTTTCCTGTTCTTGAAAGAGTCATTTATTTCTTATTCCTTTTTAACTGTTTGTTCTGTGGACACAATCACCTGGACTTAAATAAGGTGACTCAGTGTGCCCTTTACTTTGTCAGGTTGCCACTCTTTGTTATAGCCAAAACAGTCAAACACTTTAGAGTAGTTGTTAAAGGAGAAATACATTTTTTGGAACTCCCCTGCTTTCTCCATTATCTGGCAGATGTTGGCAATTTGATCTCTGGTGCCTTTGCCCTTTCTAACACCGGTTTGTACATCTGGCAGTTCTCAATTCATATATTGCTGGAATTAAGCTTGCAGGACCTTGTGCATTACTTTAACATGTAAAACAAGTTCAGTTGTCTTGTAATTTGAGCATTCATAGGTTCATAGGTTCGTAGGTTCATAGGTTGGTACTAGGCTATCAGCCCTAGGGCCTATACAAGCCTAGCCATAACAATTACCTGGCTATTTCTTCCCACATTATTTACTTTCCTGGACCCCTGTCTAGCAGGGCGACTGACGTGATCCCTGGGGTGAATTTCCTTTCTCCCATCCAATCATCAAGGTTCCTCTTGAAGAGGTCCAAAGAGGCACTCTGCTTGACATGTATGGGCAATCTATTCCAGAGTCTGGGGAGTCTCTGGGTCAGGAACCTATCCCTCCAGCATGTTTTGTTTATTGTGATGACAAGGTTTAGATCCCTGGAGCGTGTAGCTCTGAGGGATTGGGATTTCTTTAAGTGTAGCATGTCCAACAACTCTGGGTTTGACATGGCCTTGTATGTTAAGCAGAGATCGCCTCTGAGTAGACGATATGCGACAGAGTATAGCTGGAGTTTTTTAAGGCGGTCAGCGAGGGCATCTGCTTTAGGCCTGTGATTCTTTTAGTGAGGTATTTCTGAGGCCTTTCCAGTTGTTGCAGATGTCTTGAGAGGTACATACCAAATGGGGCGTTGTATTCTATAATGGGTCTAATGAGGGATGAGTACAGTGGGACAATGACCTCCTTTTTTCTGGATGAAAAGCCCTTCGTGATGAGGTGTGCCACATAGAAGGATTTCCTGACTGTTGTGGCGATGTGGTTATCGAAGGTGAGACCACTGTCCACCTGTGTCCCTAAGCCTTCTATCACACTTTCTGTGTTTAGTGTACTGCCACCTATATGGTAATTCATGGATACATGTTTTTTTCCCAAAGGGGATAACAATACATTTCTTGGCATTGAGCTTGAGCCCATGGCTCTGGCACCAAGCATCTGTTTCTGTAAGGCCCATTTGTATCCACATCATTTGGGGATTCAATAATGGCTCCCAGTTTGCAGTCATCTGCAAACTTTGTTAGCCAGAGTCCCTTAGTGTTGACCTGTACTTCAGAGAAGTAGATGCCAAACAAGAGCGGCCCCAGGACTGAACCCTGAGGTACTCCATTTGTCACTTGTCTGGAGCTGGATTTGGAGTCGGCTACTTTTACAGTGTGGGTTCTATCAGTAAGCCATTTAGCAACCCATTGGGTGACACAGGGATTAATGCCCAACTTAGTAAGTTTATCTATGATTTACCAGAAAGGCTCATCCAGACTCTGCTACACTTTGCTGTGAAGGAAAGGTTAGTTTGCTTTTATTTTTTGTATTACTGTATTGCCTTTCTATATTTTGAATACTGTAGTTTGTTTTCTTTACCTTGTGTTTTGCTTGCATTCTGTTTTAACAGCATATTAAAACTTCAAAGAGACCACAGCTCTCTGTTCTGAGTCAGGCAGAATTTTTTTCCCACCCTCTCACCCATTTAAGTTGTCTTTTTAAATACCACTGTCTTTCTAGTTGCCCGCCTCTTATGTTAATCTGACCATATATCTCATTTCTCTCTACTTTCACTGGCTTATGTGAGTAATCACAAAATCATCATTTTTGAAATCCCACCCCTTCAATTATTTAAATTTATTGGCCATCCTACAGTATTTCATAGTACCAAAATACAAAAGTGACCACCCCTTTCAATCCATCTTGCTGTTTTAAAAATAGTAACTCTCCACTAAACCTTAACTTTTTAAACAGGTAAAACTCAAGTTACCTACTTTCACATCTAACTTCTCTAGTGCACACTGCAGAGTGCATTCTTTTCAATCTTACCTTTAAGCATCCCTGTGACTAGCACTTTCTCTAATACCTGCTGGAAAGCACTAGGAAGCCTTAAACTCATACAAACACTGAACTCTCCTTGTTAACAAGGAGAAATTAATAGTAGGCACTAAACAGCCTATAATTGCAAAGTACCTTGCTAAGGAAACAGCTCCTATACTTTACAAAGAAAAAAAAAAGCCCCAAACCAGGCATGTCCAAGGGTCAGCTTTCGGTGATTTCTCCTGTCCACCTGGTGAATCTGGGCATACTGGGGCAATGCAGCAATTGCCTCATGTACACAGGCAACCCTCTCCTTCCTACCACCCAACACTACAACCTGTGAGAGATGCACTTACATTGCCAAAATGGAAGCAAAGCTCTCTCCACCCAAGATTGTGCTAAACAGTCAAGAGGAGAAGGTTAACACCCACACTACACCTCAAGCAACACATAGCCCTTCTAAACCCGCACCACCAACACCCACATATAGCAACACTAAATAAACATATGCAGAGGCCCTTAACTGTAACCTGCCCAAGCAACAAAGACCTCTGAAGCTGAAATGCAAACAAACACCAATCACAACCAATATGTCACATAGTTCACAACACCAGTGTGCCACCCAGCAACAGCCCCTAAGGCAAGACAATGTACCTAACACTTTAGTCATAGGTGACTCTATAGTCCGGCACACTGATGTCCCTCTCACCAGGTTGAATAAGGAGAAAATTACAGTCAGCTGCCTGTCGGGTGTCAGGATCCGCCACATAATGCATGCACTCAAGTCACTCCACAACAAGTACAAATATGACTCTGTCATTGTCCATGTTGGAGTGAATGACTTGAGATGTACCTCCCTGGACTACATGAAAAGAGACATGGAAGAGCTCTCGGATCATGTGGCCCAGGCAGGTATGACTCTAGCCCTGAGTAGCATCCTGCCTTCGCCCAGAATGATACCACAATATAAGGATAAAATGATTGACTTCAACAATTGGCTAAGCTTATGGTGTCATTCAAAGGGGATCCAGTATCTGTCTGCCTGGGATGACATGATTGACAGACCATGATGCTTTGCCAGAGATGGTCTGCACCTGTCGCCCCTGGGATTCAGGTTACTGGCTAAGGCTCTTGCCACCCCTATAGTGCCTTTTTTAGGCAAACTTCAAAGGACAAAACCACCACCATAACAGGTACAAGCATGCAAAATCTGAAGGTAATGCTACTCAATGCTAGAAGTCTAAACCTCAAAACACAGTCTCTCGAGGCACTCGTAAAAATGGAGAACATCAATATCTGTGCAGTAACTGAGACCTGGCTCAAGGCTCCAGAGAGCACCCCTGCAATACCAGGCTACAACTCTTACCACACTTTTCGGCCACCAAACCAGGACCGAAACACTAAAGGTGGAGGAGTGTCAATATTCACCAAGGATATTCACACCACCAGGCTAGTTGGCCAACACAATGTGTCTGAAATTCTCCAAGTGCAACTAACACTAGGTAAGACTGCAATCCAAATTATAGCTTGCTACAGATCCCTCACCATACCCCAAGATTCTCACTACAACTTTCTAAACATACTGGAAAATATTAAGATAGAACCAAGCACCCTAATACTGGGTGATTTTAACTACCCTGCCATTAACTGGGAAAACTACTCATGTCCCAACACCTTTGCGCAACGGTTCTTGGAATTCATAAATTCCAACGCCCTGGATCAACTAATCCATAGTTCCACCAGGGGCTCCAATATCCTAGACCTGGTCATTACCAACATGGGAAATCAATGCTCCATACCTATGGTCACCCCCTCGTTAGTCAGGTCTGACCATAAGCTAATCACCCTTAACATCCACATCCCACCCCCACCCCCCAGTAAAGAAACCACCATAAAAAACTTCTCCAAAGCCAACTTCATGCTACTTAAGTCAGAAGTGACAAACTTCATGACACCCATGCAGACGGGAACTGAAAGTTCAACTGCTGAATCCTACACTAAGGCACTGTACGAGCACATCCACTCGTGCATGAATCGTGCCATCCCAAATAGAACCAAAATGCTCTCATCCAAAAAAGGAAGCCAATCTGGTGGTCCCCTGCCATAAACAAACTTTACAACAAAAGGAAGAAACTTTTGCAGAAAAGAGGAAAATCCCAGGATGCAAAAAACTCCCTTACTAGCCTCAGTAAGAAACTGAGATTCCTCATAAAATCCTCCAAAGCTAGTTACGAAAATAAAATTGCCAAAGATTCCAAAGACAACCACAAAGCATTCTATAACTATGTCAAGAATCTAAATGGCAATGCTCAGATCTGCTCTGAGCTAAAACAGAATGGCATTAAATATACTGATCCGAAGGATATTGCCAATATCCTGGCAGATCGATTCAGTGCCATCTTCACCCCCCTCTCACCCCCTAAATGGCCCATCTCAATACCGGAAGATTGCCAAATTCCAGTAATAACGGCCACACAGGTACAAAACGCATTCTCTAAAGCCAAGAATACAGCATCCATGGGACCAGATGACATCCCGGCTGTGTACTACATGAACTACAATATGAACTGGCACCTCACCTAAGTGTCATGTTTAATCATAGCCTCACCTCAGGTTTCATGCCCACTGAGTGGCGCAGAGCTACAGTTATCCCAATCCACAAGGGGGGATCCACCTTGGATCCCAGAAACTACCATCCCATCAGTCTGACAAGCCTTATCTGCAAGGCCATGGAGCGTATTATCATGGAACTTATAAACAAAGACATTGGCAACCTTCAAACACTGGACCCCACCCAGTTTGGGTTTGTGAAGGGCCGATCTTGTCTCCTGAACCTGATTGACTTCTTTGAATCAGTCTCCAGAGCCATGGATAAGGGTAAGGTGGTCCACACAGCCTATCTAGACCTTGCCAATGCCTTTGACACCATCCCCCACTCTGGAATCATAGATAAACTTACTAAGTTGGGCATTAATCCCTATGTCACCCAATGGGTTGCTAAATGGCTTACTGATAGAACCCACACTGTAAAAGTAGCCGACTCCAAATCCAGCTCCAGACAAGTGACAAGTGGAGTACCTCAGGGTTCAGTCCTGGGGCCGCTCTTGTTTGGCATCTACTTCTCTGAAGTACAGGTCAACACTAAGGGACTCTGGCTAACAAAGTTTGCAGATGACTGCAAACTGGGAGCCATTATTGAATCCCCAAACGATGTGGATACTCTACAAATGGGCCTTACAGAAACAGATGCTTGGTGCCAGAGCCATGGGCTCAAGCTCAATGCCAAGAAATGTATTGTTATCCCCTTTGGGAAAAAACATGTATCCATGAATTACCATATAGGTGGCAGTACACTAAACACAGAAAGTGTGATAAAAGACTTAGGGACACAGGTGGACAGTGGTCTCACCTTCTTTTTATTGCTCTCTTATGAACTATAAATTAGCCTTTTCCAGTCTAATCACCAGTGGTGTGTTTTCTAGATTTGTTGGCAGATCCCAAGCAGGACTGTAATAACATCATTTAGCAGTAGGATTTGAAGCAACCCAGGTAAATACCATCACTTCCTATATACTTGTTATTAGCAATGCTTTCTAGGGCCCATTTAAGTTTAATTACTGGGATGTCTGCCTCTAGACTGGACAGTTTACCATCATATATATATATATATATATATATATATATATATATATATATATATATATATATATATATATATATATATCTGTGGTAGTGGTGCTGCGGTAGCATTGTCGCCTCACAGCAAGACATTGTCCCGTTCGATTCTCAGCTAGAGCGTCATCTGTGTGGAGGCATAAGTGAATGTGCGTGCCTTCGTTGAAGGTTGTGCATCAGGGCTGGTAACCCAGCATGTAAAAATCCACTACCAAACATTAGCGGACCAGAGTTCCGCTGTGGCAACCCCTAACCGGGATAAGCCGAAAGACACAACAACATGAATATCTTCTGTTTGTGTTATGTCCCTCCCATTTTTTTTATCATGCTTTTTGTATCTGGAAAGTTTTCATAATATGACTAATCTTCAACAACAGATGCTATGTTTTTCCTTTTCTGTTGTCTTCCATTTCTTTATACTGTTAATTTAAATAGCCCCCTTATGTTTCATAGCTCTTCTTCAAAACTCTGCATTCATCTTGAGATGTATTTTCATATCTGCATAAACCTTTGCTCTCCTCCAATCCTTATCCATTTCTAAAGCCTCCACAGATAGCCATTTTGACTTCTTAACTTTTTTCCTATTTTGGAATATTTTTATACTTTCTCCTAGAAAATATAATGAGCTTCTTCCCATAGTTCCTCAGGAGATCTAGCCAGAAAGACAAATCCCTTAAATTTATTGTTCATTTCCACTGCATGTTATTTACTATTTGGAATATCGTTAAGCCTGTATCTCGCTTACATAGGTATTTTTCTTAATTTTTAATTTAATTCTAAACTTTAAAACAAGAAGCTGAACATATGATCCACAGTCAACTCCAAGTCTTGTTTATGTTAACTGTATAGAACTCTTCCATATCTGACTGCAAAATATATAGTCAATCTGATTTCAGATTAACTGTCTAGTGATATCTGTATGCAAAGTTTTCTCTTTGGCTGCTGAAAGTAACTATTGGCTATGGCCAGTGATTCATCTTGTAGAGTTCTACCTGTCTAACCCACTTCATTTTGTGCTCCAAAGTTGTCTCAAACTCCAGCTTTACTTTGTCTACTAATTTTAACATTCCAGTCACCTGCAATGAAAAACATCTTTTTTATTTCCAAATGTTAGTGAAGGTCCTCATAAAACTGGTTAACTTCCTCCTCTTCAGCATCTGTAGAATAAACTTGTACAGTGTAATGTGGTCTAACTGAAATCCTTCTGTCATTTTGGGATGTAAGTGAAGACATATTTTGATGCCTTTTTATTAGTTATGAGGACTGGTCCATGTTTTTAATGCAAGATTCTCGACCACAGTAGACCAGTCTGATGATATGGTATAACAATGAGCCATTCTATCCATTTTAGTTCATTAAATCCTAAGATGTCAATGGTTTTGATGTCATCTCATGCCCAACCATTTCAAGTTTACCTTCGTTCTTATATTACAAGTTCCATTAGTATACAGTCATAGTTTTGATATTTAGAATTGGGTCCATTTTGCCTGTAATGCCAATGTCTGATTAAGTTCAGGATGATATTTTTTTTTTTGCTTTGTAGTTTATTTTGATTTTTCAATCCATTTTAAATGAATTTATATCTGGTGGCTGATTCAGATTGATAGTGCTGATGCTACCAATGTACAGAATCATCCAAAATAGTGTAGAAGGGAGGGGACTATCAATATAGATGAGGGAAGGAATTCACAATCCTGGGAAACGAGGAAGAGGAGGGTAGAGAGGAAGATGGGAAGTTAAATATCAGCTTACTAACCATTAGAAAGGAGGATAGAAGGGACACGTATGGTGGTTGGGCTGTATTCCATGCCATTAGAAAGGAGGAGAGAAGGGACACGTATGGTGGTTGGGCTGTATTCCACACCATTAGAAAGGAGGAGAGAAGGGACACTTATGGTGGTTGGGCTGTATTCCACGCCATTAGAAAGGAGAAGAGAAGGGACACGTATGGTGGTTGGGCTGTATTCCACGCCATTAGAAAGGAGGAGGGAAAGGACACGTATGGTAGTTGGGCTGTATTCCACACCATTAGAAAGGAGGAGAGAAGGGACACGTATGGTAGTTGGGCTGTATTCCATGCCATTAAAAAGGAGGAGAGAAGGGACACGTATGGTAGTTGGGCTGTATTCCACTACCTAATTGGAAGCAAATGGGAAATATGAACTAGGTAAAGACAGAATAAGGAGATGTGACAACAGGGAAATGGGATTATTAAATTGAGACTAAAATTTGAAGTATTCTAGGATCTTGAGCACCATCTGTGCAAGCCTAATAACTTGCTGCTGCTTGTTTTGCATGCAAATGCTTGCATTTATGATCGACAAAAGCCAGAAAACACTGTTCTCCTGCACATCTAGTATTAGTTCACTGCACCCCCCCCCCCCACACACACACACACAATTGTTATGCATACTAACTTCAAAATTCCACTAGTTTGGAGAAAGTGTGCTCAGTTTATCGAGTAATTGTGAAGGTTCTGGAAAACAAACCTTACCACAAGCATGGCAGGAACAGTAAAGATATATATGGATAGTTTGTGAAAGGCCAAAATAGGTGCATGAGCTATATAACACAAAAAAAAAATAGAAATAAAATATTCTGAATGGTAGCTGAAGGAGAAAGGGTTAAGGAAAGAACATGAAAGCAAAGGTGATAAAAAAACAGATCCTCAATCCGGATTCAGGGTAGCAAGAGAAGAGGAAGGTTAAAAGAGCAAAAGAGATGGAGTGGGGGGAAATGTAATGAAGTCAGAAAATCAGGCAACTAGGGAAGTCAGAAGAGTCAAACCAAGAATGTAAGATGCTGCAAGTACCTTGAAAATATCATTAAAGAATGAATTTGAGTTTATTCAGGTACCTGAGGGCAGGGATAAGGGTTGAGATTGAAGAAAATACTGACTCTGAGTGGAATCAAAATGAAAAGTACAGGGTGTGGATGAATTACAGACTGTGGTGCTTCAAAGGCTAAATTTTAGCTTAAATGGGGGGATTCTAAAAGGTTTGTGGAGTATCATCATGGTACCACTGCATATCTTAGGGTCCAGAAGTATCCCTAGGAACCGTGGGCTCATAAGCCAGATCACTGTGGTAGGGAAGGTCATGAAAAAGATACTAATGACTAAGTCATTATTTTAAGAATACCAGTGTCATCAACAAATAACTGACATCCAGTACCACAAAAATCTGTTAGATGAAGCAGATGCATCCTATGACTTGCAGACAACGGATACTGACAGATTGGATCCATGCATATCTGTTAAATTGACTTTTGCATGTTGTTGAACTTGGTTCCAAGTAGGAAGTTACTGCAGACATGGAAAGGAACTTATGCCTGATAAACTGATGACACACTTGTAGAAATGGTAGGATGCAGAGAGAAAATATAGGCCGTATAAAAGAAGGAAGAAAATCATGTCCAAAATAAGGAGGTGCAGCACCCAGCAGGATAACAGCACTCTCATCAAACTAAACAAATAACTCAGAGGACAAATAAAGTCTAGCACAGCCAAATTTGAGGTAACTTCTGTCTTCCAGGCCAAGGAAAACCACAAGGCATTCTTTAGATATGTCTGCAACCTCAAAGGAAATAACAACTGGGTACAGAGGTCATTGTTATTGGAGCCACCTGTACTGAGACACAATATATAGCAAACCTATGTAGACAAATTCAGCTGTAACTTTACCCCTCTCTCCCACTCAACTTCCCCTCAGAAAATACTATCAAATATAAATACCTTCCTATCAGTATGGAACAGGTCCTCAGTGCTGTCTTTCTAAGGCCAAGAACTCTGCATTGATGACGACAAGGCAATATCTCAGGATCTCTTCTAAATAACAAGAAACATGACCTATCAGGGCCTCTGAAACTGCTATTTAACTGTATTCCCTAAACAGGCTTCATGCCTCATGAATGGAGAACAGCAATCATCATCCCTGGTCCCTGGAAACTACTGACATGCAAGTCTCTGTAGTCTCATGCAAAGACATGCAAAAAATTATCATGGGAATGATCAGTAATGACATAGGAAACCTCCAGATACCAGAACTAATCTATTTTGTTTTCATCAAGGGCAAGTCATGCATACCCATCTTAGCAGACTTTGGGAAGGTCATCAAAGCAATGGATGAGGGCAAAATAGTTCACAGTGCCTACCTTTACCTGGCCAAGGCATTTGACACAATACCATACTCAGGCATTGCTGACAAACTCAGGAGGTTAGTTATAAACCCTAATGTCAACTGGTCGATAGCCAGGTGGCTCACAGACAGGGCCCAGAAAGTTGGAATTTGGGGAGTCTACCTCTACAAAGAAGACAGTCACAAGTGGAGTACCTGTGGATTTGGCCCTGGGACCACTTCTTTTTGACCTTCATCAAGCTCCTCCATCTAAACAGTTTTGCAAATTATTGTAAATTAGAAGCAGTCACAGAATCCTCCAATTACACTACTTTTCTGAAGGAAGGGCAGACACAGAAAAGTAACTTGTGTCAGAGCAATGGACTAAAACTAAATCTCAAGAAATGCATAATAGTATCCTTGGGGAAGTCATTCACCACTGGTAATTATCATATTTCAACATACCTCTAACATACCTCTAACAGTTGACCCAGTAGCCAGGGACTTAGAGACACATGTAAACAGTAGTCTAGCCCCTAACCATCACATGTCTACAGTAGTGAGGAAATCATTCTATGTTGTGCAACTTATAAGCAAAGGTATGGCATCTAAGACCAAGGAGGTTATTTTGCCACTGTGTTAAGCATTCATCAGACCTATCATTGAATGCAATTCTCTCTTTGGTATGGACTTAACCAGGCACATCCAACAAATGGAAAATCCACAAAGGTTCCTCATTAATAGAATACAGAGCATAAGTATGCTATGTATGCAGATGGTGCAGTGGTGCAGTGGCAGTGTTGTCGCCTCACAGCAAAAGGTTCTCCGGTTCAATTCTCAGCTGGAGTGCCTTCTGTGTGGAGTCTGCATGTCCTCCCTGCATTTGTGTGGGTTTCCTCTGGGTGCTCCAGTTTCCTTCCACATTACAAAGACATGCATCTGGACCATTTCTCCCCAGGCCTCTGCTGAAAATTGGCTCGTTCCAAGTTGGACTTTCCCAGTTAACAAAATATATAAAAAAAAAAAAGTAACATGTCCTCTGCAGACACCCTCAAGGCTCTGCCCTGGTATTCCGTTTCCTACAGGCTGTTGAGGAGAGATCCATGCCTGGAATACAAGATATTGTCAGACTCCACTCTTATGAAACTCCTGCATATCCACAAAACAAGCCACACCAGAATTACCCATTCTAAAGACTTAAACCTTGCCTGTGATATAAATAGGAGATGCTGGAGAGAAAGGTATGTATCCCAGAGAGTAACCTTTCTCAGGAGCAGGCTCCCCATCCATTTGAAGCAGTGTTCCTCCCTAACTCAAGTTAAAGCTAACTTGGGCAATTGAATAGGAAACAGGTAATTCACCACAGGTGTGGCACCTATGTCTATAATGGACATGGGCAGCCTGTGAATGGTTCATCTCACAGGTCGCTTCTTTTAAATGTTTCATCTCCCATGCCCTTGCCTACACTTAACAAGGGTACCAGAACTTGTGAGAGATTTGGGATGCATGACTATGCTTAAAAAGGCCCCGGTGGTCATTAACATAGTACACCCCTATAATCTTATAAAATTTATCAGGTGAAATAGCTGTAAATAGGTCTGTTTACCTCTATATCAAAACCCTAAGAATAGAAACCAGTCTGCAGTCTTTGTCAATGTTGCCAATGTGGATCAGTAGTAGGAGAATGAGTGTTGCTACAAGAGTGACCTCAGAGGCTAGTAATTTCTCTCTCCTCCTCAACCTTCCCTCAATAAACTCCTCTGTCCCCCTCAACCTTCCCTCAAGAAATATCATCAAACATAACTCCTCCCCCTAGTGTCACTAGGGAACAGGTCCTTAATACTCTAATACCAAGAACACTGCATTAATGGGCCCATACATTATCCCATGATACCTTCTAAATAGCATGAAACATGACCTATCAGGGCCTCTGGAATTACTATTTAACTGTAGCCTCTAAACAGGTTTTGTGCTTCGTGAATGGAAAAAGGCAACAGTCATCCCTTTGCACAAAGGTGGACCATCTATAGACCCATACGTCTCACTAGTCTTATATGTAAAGGCATGGAAAGAATTATCATGGAGATGATCAACAGAGATATAGTAAACCTCCAGACACTGGACCCAACCCAGTTTGGTTTAATCAAGGGCAGATCATGCCTACTCAACCTAGTGGCTTTTTTGAGAAGGTTACCAAAGCAATGGATGAGAGCAAAACCATTCACACTGCCTTCCTTGACCTGAGCAAAGCATTTGACACAATTCCCAACTCGGGCATTGTTGACAAACTCAATAGGTTAGGCACAAGCCCGTATATCATCTGATGGATATCTACCTGCCTCACAGACAGAACCCAGAAAGTTAGAATTGGGGAGTCCACCTATACAAAGAGGTCAGTCACAAGTGGAGTCCCTCAGGGATCAGTCCTTGGACCGCTCCTTTTTGGGATTTACATCTCAGAAGACAAGTCCAATGTCAGTGGTCTCTCACTGACTAAATATGCAGATGATTGCAAATTAGAAGCTGACATTGAATCTCACACTGACACAAATGTTCTCCAGTAGGGGCTGACACAGACAAACAACTGGTGTCAGAGCCGCAGACTAAACCTAAATGCCAAGAAATGTATAATAGTATCCTTTGGAAAGTCATACATCCCTGGTAACTATCATATTGACAATACACCCCTTAGAGTTAACCCAGTAGTCAGGGACTTAGTTGACACACACAAATAGTAATCTAGCTTTTGACCATCATGTGTCTACAGTGGTGAGGAAATCCTTGTTTGTTGTGCAACTTATAAACAAAGGTATGGCATCTAAGTCTAAGGAAGTCATTGTTCTACTGTATTCTGCATTCATCAGACCTATCATTGAGTACATTGCCCCCTTTGTTATGTACCTAACCAGGCATATCCAACAACTGGAACATACACAGAGTTTCCTCACTAAAAGAATACAGGGCTTAAGTAAAATGTCCTATGCAGACCACCTCAAGGCCCTATCCCTGTATTCAGTCACCTACAGGCTTTTGAGGAGCAATCTATGCCTGGCATGCAGGGCATTGTCAGACCCCACTCTGATGGACCTCCTGCATATCCACAAAATTCATCCCTGGTTTGGCACCTATGTCTCTAATGGACAAAGGTAACCTGTAAATGGTTCATCTCCCAGGCCCATTCTTACAGTATCAGAACTTGTCAGAGATTTGGGATGAATAGTTAGGCTTAAAATAGCCCTTATGGTCATTAGCCTAGTAAACACCTATGAACTTATGGTGGGAGATATCTGAGGTTCTATGCTGATAAATGCTTTGTCACTTCTAAGGAGCAACATATTAGGAATATGACATGACTTTGGTTGTGACCTCTTTACATCTACTGATCAAGAATGGCTTGCAGATTTCCCTGACAGTTAATTTCCACCCCCCCCCCCCCAATTAGGAGTAAAGCTAGAATGCAGCACTCAGTCATCAAAATGTTGTGAAATGAACTACAGGAGCATTGGAACAGTATTATAACTCTGTAAAACACTGATGAAGCCCAGCTGGGATACTACATTCTGACTTGAAGGCCACAGAGAGAGAATAATATTAGGTAATGGAGAGATTACATAGAGGATAATGAGGATTGTTATAGGGTTCGAGTGAGACACACATGAGGAGATTAAGGATGGGCTGGGATTGTATTCTCTACTTGTTGACAGAGAGGTGATTTGGGTTCACAATGTTGTTACGAGCACTCATGAGTGAGCAGTGTGGACATGGATATACAGGAGTAGGCATAATTTCCCATTAGAAATGTCTTACTTCAGTCTAGGAATGTGAAACTCATGCTTCACAGAGAAGACAAGCGAAAGGAATATGTTCCTAAAATGGGTGTTGCATAAATAAAAACAGGTATTTATTGGGCCCTGAGGCATGAAAAAATGGATACAATGAGATACAAATGCAGAGAGAGTGGCAGCTTCATGGTGCTGGTTGCAGCAACATAGAAAACTATATGGACCATCATCTTCTATAGCCACAAAAACTGGTAGATAGGAAGTAGCATAAAAAACAGTGTGGTGTCTGGCTGTCCTTCTGCTCTTAATTGTGATAACACTAATTCTAGTAACATTAATGAAGGACTGAACACAGAATAATGACAATAATATGGTTGTGGCTAATAGCACTAGACCGAAGGATACAGCCTCACATCTACCGTTTTTATTTTTTTCTGAGTCTTCCCATCCTGGTGAAGCAACAATTACCTCACAGGGTATGATCTTACAGCAGGGACAGAAAGAGGCAGAGACTGATAATATGAGTGGAATAGATGGATCCTTGGTTGTAAATTTATCTATAACTACTTTCACTGCCACGCAGATTTCTTTACTCAATAAAGGTTTATCATTTATTCCAGCTTTGAGATCAAGACTAAGTGAGTTTGTTTTAGATATTAAATATTTTGGCAGGAATATTAATTTGAAATGTATATTTGGAAGTGGAATCTTACAATAAATTTAAGAAACCAAGTGTTTATATGCCATTGTGGAGACTTTTCTTCGTGCCTGTGAGAATAATGAGATATATTGCGTTCTAGTGGAAACAATAAGCATAATTATTACAACTTGAATGCTCAGGAGATGAAAGCTTTACATGAGCTGATTGAGAATATTACCATTAGGCCAGCTGACAAGGGGGAGCAATTGTAGCGATGACTTTTCAGGATTATCATGAGAAGATGATACTGAACGATCAGACCACCTATTGTAACTTGAACAAATAGGAAATAAAGAACTTTGAACAGAGAGTGGATTGGAATCTCTATATGATTTATATATGATGAGGCACATACCTGAAGAGCTATATGACTACTTAAAAATTGGAACATCCAGAAATCCCGATAATAAGTAGCCTACCAAAGATACACAAGAATGGAAAGAATCCACCATTATGTCCTATAGTATCAGGAAGAGGTTGGCTTACAGAACCTATTCCATTTATGTAGAAGATCAAATGAAAATAGCGCTATCAAGTATAAATACTGTTCTAAAAGGTACTTCACAATTTCTATGACTTTTACACAGATGTGTAACAAACATATCTAACAGACAAGATCTCATTATGGTGAACTTGGATGTCAGAAGTCTCTTTATAGTAATCCTGAATGATTTTGGGATTGTGTCAATTCATGAAATTCTTAACAGACATCATATTTATGATGGAAGTACTATCCTGAAGATTTGTTCACTATTGAAGATTATCTTAGATAACAATGTTTTTGTTTATAACAATGATTATTATTGGCAAAAGTTGGGGATAGCCATGGGCACACCATGTGCAAACACCTATGCCAACTTGGTTATGGCCCCATGGGAACAAAGGTTTATTCTCAGCAATAACAACATCTGGAAAGGATTGTATTATATACTATGGCAGGTTTGTTGATGATGTTTTTGTTTTATAGAAAGGCTCCAGGGATGATCTCCTAAGCTTCGTGGATTATTTAAACTCAACAACTCCATTTCTTAAGTTTGATCTGCATTACTCCAATGTGGATATAGAGTTTCTTGATGTTACAATTCTGATACATGAAGATGGAATTTTAATGCACAGATGCACTGAAAGGATTGTTGGTGGAATCATATTTTACACAGGACGAGTATGCATTCCACTCATGTTTATTCCCAAATAACTAAGGGCAGTTTCTTCATGCATCAAGATTATGCACAAAGGATGAATATCATGAGAAGAGTCTAACCGTATTAAAGGAAATTTGATGTCCTGGGTTATAAGTGGCCCGAGATCCAACAGGGACTGAAGAAAGCGGACAAATTAAGGAGAAAAAGAGGAAGACCATACTTCTCTGTTGAGCCGAACTATGAAACTAACAATGCTTTAAGGAATGAGCAAAATGGGATCAAGTGTACACTGACTTACAGTAATGATGTTTTAGCAATTTGTCAAATCAAAGACAATTGGAAAATATTGATGACGGATGACAATATCAGATCGATAGTAGGGGAAAATCCCAGATTTATGTTTAAAAACAAACCAAATCTGAAGAGACTTCTATGTTGAAAGGACTATACTGCTGTCCATGGTCATATTTTTAAAGTTGGCACATTCCCCCGCTATAGATGTAAGGCATGCCTCCATATAGATACTAGTAATTATTTCCAACAACCAGTAAATGGTCGTAGATATGAATCAAGAGCCTGTGTGGATTGCAGTACCAAATATCTTGTGTATGTGGCTAGGTGTAACAGCTGAGCAGCATTCTACATAGGAAAAACTAACAGATTGTTTAAGGAGAGGATTTTACGTCACAATAGTGGCATTAGATTAGCCATAAGAACTAATGCCTTAGCTGACCACATACTGGATCATCCTGGACATAAATTTCTTTTTTCATGCTTAGAAAGGATATATATTACTGCTAGCGGAGGTAATATCACAAACAGGACTGAAATAGCAGAGACCGTATGGATAGCGGATCTACAGGCTGATAGGAACTAAGAACCCTGATCTAAATGGCTTGCTTCCTTTAAAACTGGTGTTGAGAGGCAGGAACCTGAAGAAGTAATTTGAATGGCTCCTATACTTGATAAAGTGATGGGGTCATTCTGTTAATAGTATGAATCTGAAGAAGGCTTTGCTGAAAGTGCTTATCCTGTTGTTGGTGTCTGGCATTGGACTTTATGATGATTTTAAGTTGATTTTACTATTTCTCATCTGTTTTGGATTCCACGTACATTAAAAAACCTTCTGAGTAGTGTTTTTTCTTTATGTGTGATCCATTCTTATAAGGCAACAGTGGTTTCAAATGCATTTTTAGTGGCATATTGTTGCCACGTATACATCCTTCCAGTGGAGGAACAGCAGTTTATTCATTTGCTTTTTTTGTGTGTTTACTTGCTGTTCCTTGGACTGCCAATAATCATATCTGCTACTTACCTTCCATAACATGGTGTCCCAACTGTTAAACATTCTTCACACACACACTTCAGAAAAAAGGAGTATACATCTACATCTTAACCAAAATGGAGTCCTACTAATTAAGAAAATAATTTTTAAGTAATGAACTAAACCAATTTCAGTGCAGTAGTTCAATTACTATATGCCCTTATTTATGAACTGAAAAACAGCTCCTTCAAAACTAGGATATTGCAGCATTTGTGGTCATATGAATTCAGTATGGTATTCACTACAAACTCAGTGCAGGAGGCAGTGTGCTTTCGCTGAGGTGCGGTGACCTGAAAGTAACATTATCTAAAGGGGTATCAGATGATGAAGTACCCTCATTCAAGGATATGGAGGTTGCCCCTAAGATAAATGCATTTGAATTACGTTCGACATTTATTATTATTATTATTATTATTATTATTATTATTATTATTATTATTGTTATTATTATTTTAATTAAAGCAAAACTCAAACCATTGATATTCTCATGGGTGACATAGAACCAGAAGATATTTTACGAAGTTATTCATCTTTAGCCATATTTGTCTATACAATATGCATTGATACATGTGTGTTGTTAATAATAGTTAAGCAAATTTAGCTGGTTTTAACACGGTCGTTATGACTCAGTGATACAGGGTATATAAGTGAAGACTGTAGGAATCAAACCTAGAATATTTAGGCATAGTAAGTTATTAGCTTAACCATTGTAACCGACTGCATGCAAATTCGTATATGTCAAATTCCTTTTATAATTTTTGGTCCAGTTTATATCATCTGTGATACTGGAAAGGATGATGAAATTGTAGAACTGCTGCTTCCTAGAATGAGTAAGTAATTCCCAGAGAAAGAAAATTAACTTCTTAGGCAAAACAACTAAATATATATTGCATAAAAAACATAAAATAAAACATAATCAGAAGCTTAAAGACAGAATTGCCTCTCATATGTCTGCTATACGTAGAAACATTGATACCAAATGCTTTAGCTAAACATATAATGAATAAAGGAAGTCATCATAGTTTTAAGTTTAGAGTATTAGAAATTATAATCCTAGATAGGAGAGGTGGAGTCTTGATTAATAAGACTGAAATGGAGGAATATTGATGGATTATTTTTAGGGTGGATTTCCTCCTGGTTAAATAATATGAATAACATTAAGCATCTCCTTAAAGAAAAACATGCCTATGTGTTTTGATTATGTTTTATTTTATGTTTTTTATGTAATATATATTTAATTGATTTCAATATTATAGGTTTAGATTGTATGTATAGTTCTTATGTCATGTGGTTGCATATTATGTTACTATTGGCTGACTTTTATTATGTAAATGAGAATCAGCTTAGCTGCTTTTAATTAATACTGAAAAAGAGTCAGATTGACTTGAAAGCTTTGTTGTTTAATAAAGAAGAAGACATTTGGACTTTGTTTTTTTTCGTGTGTGTGGCACCCAGAAGAAACCCACATGAATGCAGGGAGAACATACAGACTTTGCACAGAAAGCACCCCAGCAAAGAATCAAACTGGAGAAACTCTTGCTGTGAGGTAATAATGCTAACCACTACACCACTGCACTGCCCAGTGTGCAAGGTAGCAACAGAAAATTTCCAAAAAAATACATGTATTCACTGACCTAAAGAAAACATAAATAATATAAAGCAAACATAAAGTGTTTTTTGAGTGACTGTGGATTTTGGACTAAACAAAAACAAATGACAGGGGTGATATTAGAAATGTCACAACCCTAAATCTATTTGCACATGAAAGCAGTGAAATGGTGCGCACAGTAAGTGTAAAACTAATATAACTGAATGTAGTGAAAATAGGCATGTAGTGACCATAAATGTTTTACCACCTGAACGTGGTAAAGTGCCAAGTGTGGTTTGTCTAACACTATTATAGCCTGAATGTGCTGAAAATAGCAAATATGAAGAAAATGTGGTGAAATGGGACAGATGATGGCCTTATGTCTCACTGCAGTAATTGCAAAACTTGTGCTGGTATAATAAAAGGTGTTATATCATGTCTGTTAGTGGCTTTGTGCAGTTATTTGTAATGAGATTGGACAAAGTAAAGAGCCTAAAATGCTTGTTTGAAAATAATGAAACAGGGCATGCCATGATACTAGTACACTAAGACTAATGTCACTAAGTTATTTTATTCTTTTTATTTATCCAAAAAGCACAGGTTCTGGTGAAGTCAATATATTGGAGTTTTTCAATAATGTGTTTAAGTCAACATCATACCGTATACCCTTAGATATGGGATATACAATTATGAGATTAGTAAGAAATTTCATTGTTGGTCAAGAACAGACTTATTGTTAACAGTACAATTAAAAAGAAGAAAAAAAGACTGGAGTGCAGCTCCATATTAAAATGTCTGCACAGGAAATGCTGAGTGCTAAAAAGCCAAAACAGAAAAAGACTAATATTCCAGGAAAGAGAGAATCCCAAAAATCACTCTTCTCCTTTAAATTTCTTTCTGCTTGGGACAAGATCCCTACACTCTTGAACTTTTATGTATACCAATTCCAAGATCACCATACAAGTGCAAACGCTAAAGTTCTCTGGACCAAGGAGTCTAACAGGTGTGCAAGTCTAATGGTGGGCAGGAGACCCAACAACACAATGAAAGTGAGGACTGGTGCATGCCAGCCGAGGCAGGATCCCCAAGCCTGTGGGGGGGGTGCACCGCCTGTCCATCTCACCCATCCCGTTGGGGAGGTGAAGCATGAGCATACCTGATGAGACCCAAAAGATGGTGAACTATGCCTGGACAGGGACCCAAAAGATGGTGAACTATGCCTGAGCAGAGTGAAGTCAGATGAAACTCTGGAGGTGGTCCACAGCAGATCTGACATGCAAACTGGTCATCCAACCTGGGTATAGGGGCAAAAAACTAATTGATATCCCTCAGGATAGCTAGCACTTGGTGGATGCAGTTTTATCTGGTAAAGCGAATGATTAGAGGTCTTGGAGCTGAAACCATCTCAACCTATTCTCAAACTTTAAATGGGTAAGAAGCCCGAATCACTGGCTTGGAGCTGGAAGTGGAATGCGAGCACCCCTGCAGAGCCCCAAACACTAAAGAAACACTAAATACACTGTATAACTCAATATGTGAGCTAAAGAATAAAAATTCAGATTTTGCACACATTATTGCAGGAGATTTCAACCAGGCAGATGTGAAATCAGTACTACCACACTACTATCAATATGTGTGTTTTGCAACAAGGGGTAATAACACCTTGGACAAAGTCTATACCAACAAAAAGAGGCATATAAATCTGTTCAACATCTGCACTTGGGCAACTCTGACCACAGTACCATTATGCTAGTACCAGCTTACAAATCTGCACTAGTAGGAGAAAAATACACTGTGAAGCAAATGAAGGTGTAGCCAAATGGAGAAATCAAAGCAATCCAAGACTGTTTTGATAAGACTAACTGGACCATATTCAAGGAAGATGCAACAACTGATCAATAACTTAACTTGCATGACTATGTAGAAACGGTGATGGCATATATATGCAAATGTGTAGATGATGTGACGACTAATAAAAATATCATAATAAGAGCCAATCAGAAACCTTGGCTCACAAGAAAAGTATATGAGATTCTGAGGGAGCAAAATGAGGCATTCAAAATGAATGACAAGGAAGCTCTCAGGGTGGCTAGGGCAAATTTGAAGAGAGGGATAAAGGAAGCAAAGAGGGCTTATGGAAGGTGGTCCAGATACACTTCACCAGTACAAGGGACTCCAGGAGCATGTGATAGGGCATAAAAGCCATTTCAGAATACAGACCACTATTAGCTAAATCTGGGGACAGCATAGAATCCTTTGATAGGCTAAACATCTTTTACATTTAACTTGAGGAGCGGAACTGCTCAAAGGCAGTAAAACTTCCAACAAATCCAGAGGATGAAGTGCTCAGTCTAACCACAGCTGAGTTGGGGAAAACCCTGCAACAGGTGGACCCCAGGAAGGCTGCTGGACTGGGCAACATTCTATGTAGGGTTTTAAAGGACTGTGCTGAACAACTAAGCTCTGTACTCACAGACATCTTTAACATCTCCCTTGTCCAAGCAAAAAAAAAAAATAGTGGCATTTTGGTGATATAAAGGGGATCCCTGTAGTTACTTGGGTCTGTGTTTGGGTCACCCTTGTGTAATGGCATTACAATAGCTGTTTCCAGGCTTTAGGAATATAACCGGTGAAGAGGCTTAGATTAAAGAGTTTAAGTAGATGGTCAGAAAGGCCATATTTGGAACTGATAATTGAGCAGCCTGGTATGCTGTCAGGGCCCATGGATGAAGTATTCTTAGTTTTTGAAAGGGCTGAGAGAACTTGTTCCAAAGTACTTAAAGGGCATGGCTGGGATTGGGTAACCTGTGGAATAGCTATAACTGTGTGTGGAGGAACATTTGCACTAAATATGTACCTAGGGTATTAGCCATTTCCTTTGAGGGTGTAATATTATTGTGGACTAGCCCTGAGCACTGTCTGGTGTCGGTTCCTAACTTCCTGACATTGTTAAAGAAAGAATTGCAGTTATTTTTTGATTTTAGCAACTATTATGCTCATGTTTGAGCTTCCTTCTGGTTCCCTTAACCGTTTTTGTTTGTTTAAGTGTGCTCTTAAGGTAGGTAGAATGAGACCTCTCTTGTAAGCATTAAGCAGTTACTTTCTCTTATATAATTTATATAGGTATTCCACCACAAGAGGTTTGTTTTTAAACTTCTCATATTTGCTGCAGATAGGAACTGCCTTAGCAATTCAACTATTTAAGTGAGAGTAGAAGTCATGAGCACAGGTAGCAGCTTTAGCAAAAGGATCCTTCAGAGGAGGATTACAGCAGCATTTAAGTCATCAAGTAACTGAAGATTTGCTTTTGAGAAGCCCCTAAACTCAGAGATATTTACAGGGGAATCACCATCAGTTTAAAAGGAAAAGGTCACTAAATTATGGTCTAGTTTAACAATACATAATCATATATATGGAGCAGTGAAAGAAGTGGCCCTATTTGTATGGACTAGACCCAGGCCATTGGGGCCCCTAGTTTAATTATTTGTGAAAGAAAGTGATAGCATTTATAATGTCAAGAAAGCAGTAGGTATGTCGACCATTGGCATCATTTAAGATGTTATTAAGAATGAAAGTCATTGTGCAGCCCTGTCATAAGCATATGCTAGTACACTGGATGAGAAAAATAAAGCATCATTATAAAATAAACTAATATTAAGCAAGCAACTGGACAAATTGCAAAATGTACATGGAAGCACTAATCCTGAAGGACAAAGAAATAGAATACTGTAAAGTTGTGATAATCAGGGAGAAATAGCTTTACAATGAATCTAATGCATGAAGTAATGCATTTACTCTGCGAAATTAGGGAAAAGCCAGTTTGTTAATTATCTTTCTGATATCCGAAAGGAGCTTAACAATTTTTGGTTAAGGCATAGACTGATATTTACAGCATTACCAGTGACATAACAGAAGAGCAGTGCAAGGTACATTTTGAATGAACTGAAAACAACCGACTAGGGTGAATAAAGGATGGTTTGACAAAAAACAGTTTAAATAAAGGAAAGAAGGAAAAAATCCAATGATGCTGTGAAGTAAGGTAAATATTTAATAACAGATAAAAATGATAAAATGGTAAGTACTTTCATGCCAAACTGGGACTTCTTCAGACCATACAAGTAACCAGTATTCTAATCACATTTAAATATAGTACCAATCATCATCTAAAAAGATCACGTGACTTCAGTATAGGCAAAGTTTAAAGAAACAAAGGTTCATAGGTAGGTACTAGGCTATCAGCCGAAGGGCCTAAGTACGTCTAGCCAACAAGGTTCCCTGGCTTACACCACCCAAGAAAGTTAATTTCCTGTGCCCCTGTCGAGCAGAGCCACAGAAGTGATACCCGAGGTGTATTTCCTATTTCCCATCCACTCATCAAGATTTTTCTTGAAGAGTGCTAATGAGGAACTTTGCTTGACATAGATGTGTAGCTTGTTCCAGAGTAAAGGAAGGCTCTGGGACATGAATCTATCCCTCCAGCATGTCCTGTTTATTGTGGTGGCAAGGTTTAGGTTCCTAGAGCATGCAGCTCAAAGGGATTGGGATTTCTTTAGGTGTAGTATGTCCAACAGCTCTGGGTTTAACATAGCTTTATATGTTAGGCAGAGATCTCCTCGGAGTAGATGATATGCTACAGAGTAACGCTGGAGATTTTTGAGACGGTCAGTGTAGGGTATCTGTTTGAGGCCAGTAATCCTCTTTGTGAGGTACTTCTATGGTCTTTCCAGCTGCTGGGTCTAATGAGTGCCGAGTAGAGTGGAACAATGGCCTCTTTTTTCCTGGATGAGAACCCTTTTGTGATGAAATGTGCCACATAGAAGGATTTCCTGACTACTGTGGTGATGTGATTATCAAAGGAAAGACTACTGTCCACCTGGGTCCCAACGTCTCTTATCACACATTTGGCGTTAAGTAGACTGTTGTTTATGTGGTAGTTCATGGGTACAGAGTTTTTACCAAAGGGGATGACAATGCACTTTTTGGCATTGAGCTTAAGGCCATGCCTCTAGCATCAGGCATCTGCTTCAGTGAGGCCCTTCTGTAGGATGTCCACATCATTTGGGGACTTGACTATGACTCCTAGTTTGCAGTCATCTGCAAACTTTGTTAGCCAGAGGTCTTCTGTGTTACCCTGTACTTCAGAGAAGTAGATATCAAACAGGACAGGTCCCAGGACTGAACCCTGTGGTACTCCACTTGTCACTGGTTTGAAGTCAGATTTGGAGTCTGCAACTTTTACAGTGTGGGTTCTGTCAGTGAGCCAGTTGGCAACCCATCTTGTGACGTAGGGATTTATACCTAGTTTAGTGAGTTTAGCTATAATTCCAGAATGGGGGAGGGTGTCGAAAGCCTTGATGAGGTCAAGAAAGGCTGTGTGAACCACCTTACCCTCGTCTGCAGCTTTGGTGACTGCCTTAAAGAAGTCAATCAAGTTCAGAAGTCATGATCTGCCTTTCACAAACCAGAACTGGGTGGGGTCCAGAGTTTGGAGTTTACCAATGTCTTTGTTTATGAGTTCCAAGATGATACGCTCGTCAGGCTAATAGGGCGATAGTTCCCGGGATCAGTGGTGGCTCCCCCTTTGTGAAGTGGGATAACTGTTGCTGTGCGCCATTCAGTGGGCAGAAAGCCTGACATGAGACTATGATTGAACATGGTGCTTAGGTGGGGAGCCAGTTCATTCTGAAGTTTATGTAAAACGCAGCCTGTGATGTTGTCTGGTCCCATAGATGCTGTGTTTTTGGTTTTAGAGAGTGCAGCTTTTACCTGCATATATGTGATTACAGGGACTCTGAATTCTTCCTGTATAGATATGGGCCCTTTAGGGGGTGAGAGAGGGGTAAAGTTAGCACTGAACCTATCTGCCAGGATGTTGGCAATATCAGTTGGTTCTGTAATTTTCATGCCGTTGTGCTGTAACTCAGAGCAGATCTGGGTGTTACCACTGAGATTCTTGACATAGCTATAGAATGCTTTGTGGTTGCTCTTAGAATCAGTGGCAATTTTGTTTTTGTAGCTAGCTTTGGAGGATCTTAAAAGGGATCTCAGCTTCTTACTGAGGCTGACCAGGGAGCTCCTCCACTCATGGGAGTTTACTCTCTTTTGCAACAGTTTTTTCCTGCTGTTGCAGAGTTTGTTTATGGTAGGGGACTACCAGATTGGCTTCCCTTTCTTGGAGGATAGAGTCTTGGTTCTGTTTGGGATAGCACGATCCATGCACATGCATTTGTGTAGGATTCAGCAGTCATAACTATATTGTCCATCTCATGGATGTCATGAAGTTCACCACTTCTGTCTTAAGAAGCATGAATCTGGCTTTGGAGAAATTTTTTCCATGGTTTCCTTAATGGCGGGTGGGGGCAGGATGTGGGTATCTAGGGTGATTAGCTTATGGTTGGATCTAACCAATGAGGAGTTGACTTCAGGTGTGGAACACAGGTGACTCATGTTGGTAATGACTAGGTCTAGGATATTGTTGCCCCTGGTGGGGGTGTAGATAAGTTGATCGAGGGCATTGGAATTTATGAATTCCAGAAAGTGTTGAGTGAAGGAGTTGGTAGTTTTCCCAGTTAATGGTGGGGTAGTTGAACCATTCAAGCCTCTCCCTTTGTCAGCTTATAATTCTAAGTTCCATTTTTGTTCTGTACTTGCTGTCTTACTAACATTATCCCTTCCTGTTAAGTTAAAATGCATCAGTTCTAATATTACAAACTTAGTTATGTTGATTACCATAAATATTTATGTGAGTAGCTAGACCATTAGTGGGTTCATTCTTCCTTCTATCATTTTTGTGTTCAAGAATACATAATTTAAAGATTGATTTGTTTTACCCACATAAAATGAGGAACAAACATTGCAAATAGTTAAGTACACTAGGTCAGAAGTTTTACAATCAGCATAGAACTTAAAACTATATATATGTCCAGTTTCAGGAGGTACAAATATAGGTATAGCTAAAATAAATTTACAAGCAGTACAATTATTACAAGGAAAAGTCCCATTGCATCCAGATATTTTACCAATATATTTATGCTGTCTATAACATAACTGGCATTTAATAGATATTGGTTCTTAAAAGGGAATGTAGGTCTATCATCCAAAATCATCCTAAATTCAAGCACATTGTCATTTTTCCTTTATTATTTTGAATGAACTGTCTAAACTGAGAATGTACCGCATTCCCACTGCTGCTCTCTCTGTGTCTACCTTAAGTGCTTTTTGGAGTGTAAAACACCTAGCACTAGTTCACTCTTCCCCCCCTCTAAATTTTGTCGTATATCAGAGCAAGTAAATGTTTACACTACAAGGAATTATGAATGGATCTCTGATCAAAACCCAGGTTGGTGCTCTTGACATGGGTGGCAAGATTCATCTCCTGATCTTTGCTCTCTAGTTGAATTTCTTGACATGAAAGTCTTGAATGCACAATTACCTGGTCATGACTCAGTTGTAGTCCTTTGTCTCTGTGTGGGAACCTGGTGACTGAGGTAAAACTGCCTGAAAAGAGTAAGTAAAAAAGCATGCTAAAGCTTAGAGCTATGGATTTATATGCTTATCCACAGGTTTGTAGAATGATTATATGAGGAAGGTTTTAAACATGTAAAAATATTTTAACATGATTTGATTGATTATGAATATTGAATATGTATTTCTTGATACGTGATTAGTTTTTAATGCATTCAAATTATATATTTATGAGGTTCTGGCAGTATGCATTTAAGACAGTTGTATGACATTGTTGTGAGGAAAGGTTTAAAAAGAGGGCAGTATCTGTTTTTAATTTGGTTCTGATGAAGTTCTTAATATAAGGACAAAAGCACTTAACCAATGTACAATAAAGATTTTTTATGGCTTACTGGATGTGTGTGGCAGTTTCATTTAAATAAGTGAACAATATGCCCAATTTAACCATTTTGTTGATATTCTGATAATATATAACCAAGAGGGCTTATATGGAAAGTGGTCAAGATGAGAATACAAAGATGAATAATTATATACTCATATTTGCTCAAGAACAAAAAGAAGTAAGTGCAAATTCCATAGAGGCAGTGTCAGATACAAGAAATGAACCCCAGGGCATATAGCTGTTACATAGAGATCTTAACAACTGAGCCATTGTTTTGCCATAGTAGCACTTAGACAAAATATAAAACTAATACTGAAAGGGCAATCAATGCAAAAAACCAATGTCTATAAAACTCATAAGAAAAAAGAACTGTGACTTCTGACTGCTGTAATGATGTGATAATTGAGCAGAAATTGTAAGGAGAAGACAATGGACAGTGTTCATATTGTTTAGGATGGGTAATGCATGTTATAAAGAAGCTTAACTAGTTATTCAGATGAATTATAAGCTATCAGTATTTAGGAGTTGATAAGTTAGTAGAAATGAGTCTAAGTGTTTTACTTTTGAATTAACCAGTTCTAGTTTCCCTTTCTGATTTCTTCTGGGATGTTGTTCCACGTATTGGCAAAGTGGCCAGTAAAGGCCTGTCACCAAAGTTATTGATGCTTGTAAAGACTAGAAATGATGCAGATGAACACTGAAGGTCCCTCATAAGCTCATACCTTTTTAATTTATGGCTAATAGCAGGCTGTGCTCTACACTGTAAAAGTATACACTAACAGAAAGCTGGTTCACTTTACTGACCAGTTAAATCCAGTCTAATTTTCTTCAGAGCATACAATGCTGCTGTCGCTGTAGTGATGGTGTTGATTGCATGTGGTAAGGCAGCTCAGGATTGATTCTTTAATATATTGCATGCTGACTATCAGCTATTTGAATTCTGTGCATGTATAGAAGGAGACCGTCCTCTAAGCAGGCATCACTGTTAATAGTTAGCAACTGCAGCATGAATGAATAATGATCCTGCCATGTCAGCTCATTGACACCTGTATGATTCCATGCTTGTTGCTGTCCAAGCTGTAAGACATACTCATCCTCCCTGCAAATACCCAGACTCCAATCTGTGTTGACAGTACAGAGCACATGACTGCCTACCTAACCTAGGATAGCTGAGCTTCCATTGACCTCATTAATCTTATCTACCTTGCATGTGTCCTCCAGCATTCAGGCCATTAGTCACTTCACCTTCATCTTGGTCTTAGTAAGAGCTTTATCCCCCTTTGTCATGGGGCTGGCCAATCCAAGAGTTCTGAAGTGAGATGTTTTCAAGGTACTTAAAGATGGTTAAAGAGTAGTTTTGCTAGCAGTAGTACTTTTGATTTGCTTTTTCACTGTGAATGAGACATGAGCATCATATTTTGTTACATTATTCACTAGCATGCCAAGGTACCTAATAGTTCTAGTAGTTTCAAACAACTCTTTTTGTTAAATGAAATACTTAAGGTGTACAGATTAGACTTTTAAAATCTTCAGCCACAGTAAAGTACAGTTTTTGTCTCTGGCATGCTAAGAACTAGGCCTAATTCAAGAAGCCATGTCATCAGAGCAGAAAATCACACTTATAACTTGTCTAGAGGAGGTAGTGTCTGAAACAAAGTTTTAAAGAAAAGATAACTTTTGTTAAACGGCTAAGCTCACTGGACACAGTTTCTTTTCAGGACTGACCTGGGGGCAGTACCTAGATAAGCGACTTTGAGTCACACAGTAAGGCAAGAATGGCATCTCTCATTGATTGTAGGTACAAAACATTCCTTTAAAAACTCTGAAGAGTAAAAATCCTGAAATTGTATGCAGCAGCAAATACTTCAAAATGGAGGAGGATTAAACACTGACAGTGTTTAATCCTGTCCTGAAGGTGGCTCCTAAATCCATAAATGTAAGCCTGGTTAATGACAATATGAGGCAGCCACTAGACCATAGAGCAATGTTAGATGTTATCAAAGGCTATGAAGATAAATGGGAGCTTAACTCTTTCTAAACTACCATAACAGAACCTTCATATGTGTATGCAGTTATTGCAGATACTGTAGTTTAAATGACATGACAATTAAGCAAACCATTTGAAGAGTAGG
The DNA here is from genome assembly GCF_019279795.1 of Protopterus annectens. Lineage (NCBI taxonomy): Eukaryota > Metazoa > Chordata > Ceratodontiformes > Protopteridae > Protopterus > Protopterus annectens. The sequence continues at coordinate 532,636,518 of NC_056738.1, read as the reverse complement.
CGATAAAATGTATATAATGGAGTAAAAGTAGATGGATGAGGCCTGCATTTTCTAGCACATTAATTAAAACAGTAAGAAGTAAGTTTGGTCCATGGATGTTGATTCCAAAAGCAAAGATATACTTCTGTAAGAGAATCATAACTAACTTCTATTTTAAAGATGCATCTCTATCCTAAACACTGGAGTTTATCAGGAAAGTAAAGGGTGGTGGTAGTACCTTAGCAGCCATTTGTGAGAATTCAGGTCTGATTCCTTCTTAGGTCATTGATGAAGGTTTATTTAATGTATTTATTTATTTAGTTACTGTTTCTCAACCAGGTAAGTTGGCTGGTCTATTGATCCTTTTCTGCCACGAACTGAGCTCAAGCAACAGATAATACATCACAATCTTTTAATCACACATATAATTAACAAAATTAGTACATAGGAAAATTCAGACCATAATAGTAAGATTGAATGCAGGGTAAGATTAAAAGATCCAATAAGAGTACATTGAGAAAAGAAGAACTATATGCAAAATTCAAGCTAAGATGTGCAAAAACTATAATGCAATCATACATATAATACATAAACTCCTATATGCATGTGAACTACTTTTGTATAAGATGCTACATTTAAGAGGCTGAGAAAAGTTTCTTAGACGTATTCTATTATTCATGATATTTGATGGTAAGTAATGTAATTATTGTCATAGTAGAAGTTGCAGGCAGATGCAGTGCAGAGATGCTGTTTAAGTGCATCTTTGATGCTTTTAATGGTTTATTGATTTTTGATGTGTGTAGACAGGTATTTGTATGTAACAGGTCCAAGTCTAGAGAAGGCTGACCTGTAGCATTTATACATGGAAGGCATACCATGGAGACATTGTCCTGTGTATATTAGGGTTGTTTTTTAAAGGTAATTTAACCCTTAAAGGGTGGCAATGACCATGTTTTAGCACTTTGTAAATTATAGTACTTACAAAAGTGGCCCTATGAGGAATTGAAAGCCATTTGAAATTTTTTAGCAAATTGCCATAGTGCATCAGGGGGTCTGCTGATAGAATAAATCTGAAAAGTTGAATCTCAGCAGTCTATATTCTGTAAGTATTATGGGCTGAATAAATAACAGGAGATGCAACAATTTATATATTTTTGTTGTTTTGCCAAAGTGGTACAAAGGCAGAAATGGTTAGATTCTTTTAATATCATTCCAGATGTTGATTAGGTCAGGAATGAAGTGCCACAAAATGGGAACTTTTTAGTAGTAGCTACAATACCAGGGAAAGTGCTGAGGTTGTATACTTTTGTAGTGTAAATAGTGCATTAATTCCATATGATAAGTCTTTGAAAGAATGTGGATTAGACAGTATTATCAAGTATAAATTCCTCTTGTTGACCTTTGCTATCATGTTCAAGCATTTCTATGCTTTCTGTATGCAGTAAATGCTGAGAGTTTATCTATTAGATAATTTTACATAATAGGTATCCTCTCTGTTAAACTGCCAATCCAGCCAGATAAGAAAGATTTTAAAATATCAGCAATCCTTACACTCGCTTCAGCTTTCAGTACTACAGTGAAACAGCATCACTGTATAATGTTGAAGTTGTAAACACAATTATAAGTGCACTATTAGTTTTGTACTTCTATCAAGATAGAAATACCAGGCTCAAAGTAATGACATCAACAAAAAGTGTCTGGGAACTACCTAGTCTTGTAAGAGGATACACTTGTCAAGTATATGTTTCTTTCTTATGATGATGACATATTGCAGAACCAAATTACTATGATTAGTTTCCAAACTACTGATGGTAAGCAGTCTAATTCTTATTGGAATTCTAGTTAAAAGAAGACAAGTAACAATAAAAAGTGTAACACAGCATAACAAATTTAACAAACTGAAGTGAAAGTCAGTGAAACAGTACTGAGCAGTACATATTCAAATGAATTCTCAGAACTATATAAAATAAAGTGAGTACAATGTCAATTAGATGGAACTAAAAGAAACTTGGACTATGAATTGTGTAATGCAAAAAAATCATTTCCTAGATCTTGTCCTTTCACCTTTTTATTTCACTCAAAATGTTTTTTTTAGTAGAGTACAGTGAACTACACCTTCAATATCATTAAACCATATCAACATATTGTTAGCCGAATTTCTTTCAAACAGCACATAGTTCACTTTAGTATTAAAAAGAAATGAGTGCTACGTTTAATATAAGGAAAATATGGCTGTAATAAACAAGTAACCATATGCAACTTTTGAACACAACCAGTTGGGCCTATAATTTATATGTAGTGCATGAAGCCCAGTGGTTATGCTAACTAGAGTGGTGAGAGACCCGATCTTAACAATTGCTAAGCACCTCCTGCTTAAATTGTTGACTGGATCTTCCACTAGGCAGTCAAATCTGCCAGTACTACAGACCAGCCAATGACAGCAACAGTCAAATCTTCCAGTACTACTGACTAACCAATGAAAACAGCAGAATAGGTCTGGTAGTTGGTGCAGAGAATTAAGGAGCTGTTAATAAGCTGTTTTCTGTTGTCTAATGTTTGATTTCCACAGCCTTCTTTACCTAACTTTGTGACTCTGAGCAAGTCCTTTAACTAGACAGAGCTCCAGGGCTGAGTCTGAAAAAGGTCCAAGAAGATTAGTGCTCTACCCTGGTCAACAAAATATAAATAAATAAAAGATTTATTTCTCAAAAAAAAAAAAATTTTGGCTTATATAGGAAAGTGCAATAGCTCAAAAGTCTAAGAATGTTTGTTTAATGAATGGGTTTAATGAATTAATTTATTTGTTAATTAGTCAATTAAACAATTAGAACCGGGGGTATTTATAGGGACAGAATTGTGTTAAAAAATGTTCCATTCGAAGGCAAGAAACTCAGGTACCAGAGCTGTGTTAAATAAAGAGTTCGTTTTGTCCTTGGAGTGGTGTTCCTGGTCATGGGATTTATGTTTTTTTGAGTTGTCTTGTGCTCTATGGATGTGTATTGAGTAAAAGATTTATTTCTGCTTGCTGTCCGTCAGTATCGTGTCCTAACTTCCTATTAGAATAACAGATGTATGTTGGCTTGCATTTTTCTGAAGGCTATGAAGTCTGAAACTCAAATGTATGTCATTTTATAAATTCATTCCTCAGTAATTTATACAAAAATATGGACTTTGTGACAAACAGATCAAACATATGAGGGGGAAATCAAGATAGCTGAGATGCATGAAAGGCGAGTGTAAACTTAAGGGCCTATGTAACATTGCCTTTCTGACAGCAATCGCTAAGTGCTTTACTTCCTTGACAGCCAGCAAAACACTTAGTGATTTTTTTTCCTTCTTTTCTTTCCTGTAACTAGTAGTGCATGGAGCAGATAAAGCTCCATATGCTACAAAGAATTATAATCTGGTTTCCACTCCTAAACTACTATTATGTGCTCTTGACATGGATGCAAGGAGTCACCACTTGAGCATAGCTCTTAAGGTGAAATTCTTGGTATCAGTGTCTCGAACACATATTTAGGATTGGCGATTCACTCATAATCCTTTATATACTATATAATCTTATCTATGAGAATGCAATTATCAGTATATAGTAAAAGGAGTCAAAAACTAAACATAAAATAGTAATTAATTCTGAGAACATAACAGTTCACATTTGTTAAAACATTCCACCTTTGCTAGTATTTATAGTAAATACAATTATTTTATCACAGATTATTATTTTGGCTATTTATTGTTTATTATTGATAAGTAAGTGGAATCACAAAGAGCAGGAGACTCAGATTTCTTAAGTCATTTGACTGCCCTAAACTGAACTTTAAAAACCTAGTCTCATATATATATATATATATATATATATATATATATATATATATATATATATATATATATATATATATATATATATATATATATATATATATATGTATATATATATGTTCCCCTTCAAAACATCTAATTCTCATAACATCGAAACTCAAAACATTGAGACCATAACATAAAAAACCCAAAACATTGAAAACTCATAACATTGAATTTCATAACATTGAAAATGTATAACATTGAGTAGTGTATCATCAAACATGTAAATGTTATAGTTTAATCTGTTAATCTTGAGGTATCACTATAAGATGTTGTAGTTTTCATTTATATAGTTATTATTTATATAGTGTTTATTTTGCCAATCTGTACGTGTTTTTAGGCCATACAGGTAAGTGATTGAGATATTATGTATACATTCTGTATGGTGATTGCTTTACAGTCGGGTTAGGAAATTAACTTTTTTCCACTGTAGTGCGATCTAGGAGTTGGTATATTTAATTTACAGGGCGGGGGTGGGCAGAAATGTAGTAAAAAGTGTGCTTGTTAGTTTGGTGGTGTTATAGGTGGAGGGATGTTATTTACATTTCAGTGGTCTGAGTTTTCAATGTTGTGAGTTTTCAGTGTTTTGAGGTTTCGATGTTATGGTCTCAGTGTTTTGAGATTCGACGTTATGAGAATTACATGTTTTGAAGTAGAACCGTATGTGTGTGTGTGTGTGTGTGTGTATATATATATATATACATATGGTCCAGTCGGAATTTCCCGGTTAACAAATGTAAAATAAAATAAAATAAATAAATAAATATATATATATATATATATATATATATATATATATATATATATATATATATTATATATATATATATATATATATATATATATATAGAGAGAGAGAGAGAGATATATATGTGTATATATATATATATATATATATATATATATATACATATACACATATATATCTCTCTCTCTCTATATATATATATATATATATATATATATATATATATATATATATATATATATATATATATGTATATATATATATTTATTTATTTATTTTATTTTATTTTACATTTGTTAACCGGGAAATTCCGACTGGACCAGGTCCATTTTCAGCGGAGGTCCGGGGAGAAAAGCTCCAACATCAAGTTATACAAATACAGTACATCCAGCATAATACACAAAACAGGTTACATCATGTATGCTGAGCATAGTAATATAACAAGAATTAATAAAAACACTCCAGGTAAAAGATATAGAACATGGGTAAAAAGACAATGTCAGTCATACTTTGGTAAGAAAAGAAAATATATCAATATATATATATATATATATATATATATATATATATGTATGGTTTCACTTCATAATCTATGAAATGCTGAAATACTGCATTTCAGCATTCCGAGACCTTGAAGCCGAACCATTCAGAATATCGAAACCCACAATCACGAATAACACAGTCACGAACATACATACACCATACACCACATAACACACACCATTCCACCCACAGCACACAAACCGCACAACCCTATACTACATATAAGCAGGGGGGCAAGCCCCGCTGCACCCCCACACCCCCCCCTACTTATATATACCAACTCCGAGATTGCACATAACATAAAAAAACCTCACACCACGGCATTCTCCACTTTCTCGCACATAAATACACATCATACATACACAAACAAATCCAACACTCACACTCATACTTACACCTCCCTACCCTTACCCACACATACAATGTACAAAAACATACACAAACTCTCACTCACCTCCAATTTCAGGCACCATAACACTACACGCAACGTACCAGAAATGCATAAGGGCAGATTTGAGATATTCGAATTCGCTCTTATGCACTTTCGACATTCTAAAATTTCAGCTTCATGGTCTCAGAATGCTGAAATTCAGTATTTTAGCATTTCGAGATTATGAAGTGAAACTATAGATATATATATATACCCTTACCCACACATACAATGTACAAAAACATACACAAACTCTCACTCACCTCCAATTTCAGCACCATAACACTACACGCAACGTACCAGAAATGCATAAGGGCAGATTTGAGATATTCGAATTCGCTCTTATGCACTTTCGACATTCTAAAATTTCAGCTTCATGGTCTCAGAATGCTGAAATTCAGTATTTTAGCATTTCGAGATTATGAAGTGAAACTATAGATATATATATATATATATATATATATCTATATATATATATATATATATATATATATATATATATATATATATATACATATATACATATCTACATATATATATATATATATATATATATATATATATATATATATACATATATACATATCTATATATATATATATATATACATATCTATATATATATATGTACATATACATACACTGTATGGGTCTATATTAAATCATCGAACGCTTAGAAAAGTTAACGATGATTTATTGACCCCATGTAAGCAAAAGCTTACAAATTCGAACATTTAGATCAGCAATTTTTTCCAAGGGAAAAAAAATCGTATGCCCATCACACACCCCCTACTTAAATATACCAACTCTGAGATCACACTACAGTGACGGAAACAGCAAAGTAATGGACGTGGCCAAGCGATTTCTTTCCCAGGGAAAGAATTCGCTTATATGTTGCTTTGTCATTTTGCCTTTTTGTCTTTTCAAGTTTGACAAAGATGCATTTGAAAGAATGCGTCTTCGGTCATCTAATAGGAACCTCACTGTATATATAAATAGAGCCTCTGCTTGTGCCTTCAGTAGTTTTAATTCAAATAATCCGAGCAGTCTACATATAAAAACTAAAATACAATCAGAGTTTTGTTTTATTTATTTATTGCTTTAGTTGACCAGGGTAATCCAACTGAACCTTTTTAGTGAAGACTTAGAGAGAAAAGCTCTGTTTACAAAATAGGCAGCTTTATACAACAGAGGAAAAGGTAAAGTTTAATGTTACAATATGGATGTACAATAACTGAAAAGCAGCTATGCTATAGAAAATCTATGATCAAATATAGAATACCACATATTGTACTCAATTATATTATAGCAATAACCCACACGTGGGTGTGGGTAATGCGGGATTTACCCACGGTTGGCGTGGGTAAATCCCGCATTACCCACACCCAGAAGTGGGTTATTGCTATTATACTATGACATTATTTAAGAAAAGATATAATCACTTTTCTTAAATAATGGCATTGTATAATGCCTCTTTGCTGCCCTTCCGCAGCTGTCTGGTATCCGCGGCAGTTCTGATGTACTGAGCATGCCTACACAGTACATCAGAGCTGTGGTTAAAACGGAGAAAGCAAGATCTCCATTGCTTTTTACTGTTTCGCTATGTTAAATGGGTTTAACATAGCGAGACAGCTTTAAAATAAGCAACGGAGATGTCTGTTGCTTATTTTAAAGCTGTCTCGCTATGTTAAACCCATTTAACATAGCGAACATAAAAGCAACGGAGATCTTGCTTTCTCCGCTGCTTTTTTAAAACCTGTCTTGCTATGTTAAATGGGTTTAACATGGCAAGACAGCTTTAAAATAAGCAACGGAGATGTCCGTTGCTTATTTTAAAGCTGTCTCGCTATGTTAAACCCATTTAACATAGCAAAACAGTAAAAAGCAACGGAGATCTTGCTTTCTCCGTTGCTTTTTTTTAAACATGTCTCGCTATGTTAAATGGGTTTAACATAGCGAGACAGCTTTAAAATAAGCAACGGAGATCTCCGTTACTTATTTTAAAGCTGTCTCGCTATGTTAAACCCATTTAACATAGCGAAGGTTTAAAAAGCAATGGAGAAAGCAAGATCTCCGCTACATTGTGTCGCTATGTTAAAGAGTTTAACATAGCGAGACAGCTTTAAAATAAGCAACGGAGATGTCTGTTGCTTATTTTAAAGCTGTCTCGCCATGTTAAACCCATTTAACATAGCGAAACAGTAAAAAAAGCAACGGAGATCTTGCTTTCTCCGAAACCTGTCTTGCTATGTTAAATGGGTTTAACATAGCGAGACAGCTTTAAAATAAGCAACGGAGATGTCCGTAGCTTATTTTAAAACTGTCTCGCTATGTTAAACCCATTTAACATGACAAAAAGCAACGGAGATCTTGCTTTCTCCGTTGCTTTTTTTTAAAACCTGTCTCGCTATGTTAATTGGGTTTAGCATAGCGAGACAGCTTTAAAATAAGCAACGGAGATCTCCGTTGCTTATTTTAAAGCTGTCTCGCTATGTTAAACCCATTTAACATAGCGAGACAGGTTTAAAAAAAAGCAATGGAGAAAGCAAGATCTCCGTTGCTTTTTACATACTGTGTCGCTATGTTAAAAGAGTTTAACATAGCGAGACAGCTTTAAAAAAAAGCAACGGAGATCTCCGTTACTTTTTTTAAACCTGTGTCGCTATGTTAAACTCTTTTAACATAGCGAGACAGTGTTTTAAATGAGACTTATACTAATGGAAAAAGTCCGGGTGACCGGACAATTTTCCATTAGTATAAGTCGATTTACAACGTGCACGCTGGCCAATCAGCGTGCACGTTTTGGAATATTAATGGGAGGTCATGGTATAATATCTAATAATAATAATTATATATTAATTATCCTCAATTACTCACTGAATATAAGATCACTAACTATCCTGACATGTGTACTGCTGTAAATGCAGCCCTACAAAAACAATCATCCAGTCACCGTCTTTGATCAAATGACCAAAAGCAACTTACTATCTATAGACCAAACAAATCAGCAGGACACTCCCTTTACTCCTACTCTGTTGTCAAAGCCTGGAATTCCCTCCCTACTTCCATTATAACAGGTACCTCTTACCGGTCCTTCAAACTCCATCTAAAAGACCACCTAAAAAAGGAATGGGCTGTGCTCCTGCTCTGCACCAGGATAACCATCTACTGTCATATTTAAAGCTCATATCTACTTTTGACCCCTTATCCATGAAAACATTCATATTAAGTCTCATTTAGTACCTCTATAATCTCTGTTTTTTTCACATTCCCCCAGATCTCCTTAAACTCTAATATATCGGCATAAAAAACTCACCCCTCTGCTTTGTACATTGTTAAACCCTATATCACAGCCTACATCTGTCTCAAATGTATATTTAACCAAACTTTATCTAGCATGTTCTTATTGTTTCACTGCATTCATTATAACCGTCTTCTCACAATACTTAGGCATCATGTCTATCTTCTGTAGTGTATCTGAAACTAAACACCCCCTTAACAATCTTAGACTCTCACGTCAATAACTTCATTCTCATACCTACCATGCTGCCTCTCAAGCTGGGTATATAGAGTTAAATATTTACATGATTAGCTGTACTTTTGTAAATATTTACCTCTATGTATTAGTGATTCAAATGTAATCTTGTATTTATTGTTACAAATCTAAATTTATCTATGTATTGCAACATGAAGTGTGATCTGTACCACAAGCTTTTCTCCCCGGGCCTCTGCTGAAAATGGGTACCCAGACAGAGTATCCTGGTAAACAAATTTATTTATTTTATTTTACATTTGTTAAACGGGAAGGTCCAACTGGACACAAGTCCTTTCTCAGCAAAGGCCTGGTGAGAAAAGCTCCACATGAAAACAAATACATTCAAATGCAAGCACAAAATTCAGCAGTTTAAAGGACAAAATACATCTCAATGCAATCACAATTAGTCAACAGGTTATTTAGCAAGTACAGGTGCAAGAGTTTCAGTAGCAAGTACAGGTAAATTTTGATCATATATAATTGGAAACAATGCTATATACAGAAGGCTTGAAATATGGGTAGGTAGAGTAGGCTGTATCTTAAGAAGAATATGCAAGATATGCATAAAGCAACAGTTTCAGAGAAACAATGCAACCCAAGATGGATAAATAGTGAGCTCCTTAAAAGAAAAGGTTCATTCCATGAAGCTGAAGTAGTTAATATTTGAGCAAAGAGGAACGGAGAGCTGGGGAGTGAAACTGGGGTGTGAGAGAGAAGAAGCAAGTATACAGCGGTGTTTTTGTCAGTCAAGGCTAGGTTATTAATAGAGGTTGAGATAAATAAATAGATAAATTAGTACATGACAACTTGGCATACACAGTGAGGTTGAAATGTAATTTACAATTTTGTATTAGAGAGTAAGTGTGGAATATGTGAAGAGTATGTGTATCTGTTAGCTGTTACAGAGATAGAGGACAATGCAGTAAAGTTGAGGTAGCTGTAGAAGGTAATGAATATGAGATGGAATTCCATGGGGTGAGCAGAGACTGTATAAACAGCAGTAAGGGCAAAGGGGGTAGCAGAAAGTAGGCAGTTCATATTGAGAATTTCTTTTGTTGGAGTATTATAGACTAATGTAGGCGTGTAAGCACCAATGTAGGCTATCCTCTGGAGGTACAAGATCAGAGCCAAGTGTTTTTAATCTTAGCAAGTTTTTAAATCCAAAACCCAAGCCTGCACAATGCTAAACCATGCTTGCAGGAATATTAGTTTTATTTAAAATAATTAAGAACTTTTATAGCAACATAAAAAGACATCTTCAGAATCTAGCTGTGCAATGTCTGTTACATGCTAAAATAACCTTGGTTCTTTATTTCTATACTTTTAGCAGCACACTGTCAACTAGGAGGTGAATTTTTATTTTATTTTTCTTGGTTGTTTTCTGCTTTTCCTAGTTTGGACACCATGCAGTCAAAGGAACTTTTCTCCCAGAAAGGAACCATGCCTGGGGAGTTGACTTTGTTGTTGCAGCAATTTTCAAAGTTTGTACCAGTGAATTGTTCATCAGTATGTCATGAGTTTTATATAAACGTTAATTATCTCTCTGTGTGCCATTGGGTAATACTATGTTGGATGAAAGTGTCATCTTCTGTAACTGGTATGGTAATTAAGAACATTTGGCTTTATTTTTAGATAATGTTTGTACCTGATAAAACCAGAAAAGGGTATTTGAGTCTTTTTACGGATACAAAACTAAGGTAAAACACAAAATGGTTCAGCAATACCCATACTTATGCGAACATAATAAAATGAGTATGGGTTAAAAAGGATTCTGTTACGACAGCTACTGATATGTGAGAAGAGACTAAACCAAAGATAATACAAATTCTGAGAAACTGGAAGCTCTGTTTTATGGATATCTATAACAAGATAGAAACAGCAAAAATGTTTTTAGTCCCTTTAGTTTTATACACAGGTCAGCTGGAGGAGAAGTTGTGGATAGTAATTAACAAGGAGTTGAAGGATTTTATCTGGGAGGGGAAGCGGGCAAAGGTCAAGTGGGATAAGTTGAGTCTTCCAGTAGAATAATATGGTTTGGGATTACTTAATTTGAAGGGGTATTTCAGAGATACACAGTTAAGGCTCCTATGCATAAAACAAATAGAAAGCTATAATTCAAAGTGAGATGATGATAAAATGGGGGGAACCTCAATAAGTAAGGAGAGACTTGGATGCTGATCCTTAAAGAGACTAATAATCATACAGAATATTTTATTCATAAAATAGCAGAACATATTTTGAAAACTGAGCCAGCGCTGGAATGGAAAAAAATTCTGCTGATAGGGATGACTACAACAATAAGGGGGACAGAGAATAGGCAAGAGGGGGCTGGAATTTACTAGAGCAAATTGGCAAAGAGAAACAAGGTATTGGGAGCAAATAATAGAATGGGAAGAGGCCAAGAATACATTTGGACTGCAGACTAGATATTGTCTTCTCTATCAAGGATTGACATCGGAGTATAGGCAAAGAGTAAGGAATAGGGGGATCCTAAGTGAAAGGCCAGCACTGCCATAGTTTTCAGTAGAATCTAGAACATAAGATGCTGTTAAAGGGAAAATTATTAGGGCATATAAAATATTGCATAATAACTGTAGGAATCAACCAGAACTGGAAAGACAGACTGGTTTTATAGATGGTAGGAATGTATATATGTTTTATTTATATTATTGTTGTATATTTCATTGATTTTTTTAGAAGTGCATCTTTAAATTAATTGAATTAATTGTTTTAGTTGATTGGCTGTGATGTGGACCTGATAGTATTTAAATGTGCTTATTAAAATATGATGTTAACACTGATGAAGGGTTTGTGACCTGAAAGCTTTGTTTTTCTTTACAATTTTTGTTACATTACTCAGTTCGCTTTATTTCTGATATTTGAGCTTATGTGAATTGTTGTTTTACTTGAATTTATGTTGTTTAGCTAAGGCAGACTGCATAAGCAGCTCTCAAATAAATAATGATGGGATACATGTATGGCTACCAAATATGCAACAAAGTCTAGTAGATTTAGGATTTTTGCTTGAAAGTGTTTGTATAGCCATTTTTTATACCCCAAGCAGATTCCAAATAACGTTTTGTCAGGTAGATTGCAAATGTTGGAGGTGCAATGAAGAAGGAGGTTACTGGGAACATATTTTTGTCAGTTCAATGAATTGGCAGACTTTAAAAATTCCCTGAAAACTATGTCAGAAATACTGGGTGAATAAATTATTGTAATTAAGGATTTTTTTTTTTAGCTGTGATACAGAATCGGAATTGCCTATACATAGTAAGGCCTTGGTGAGTCTAATTATGGTGGCTGCCAAAAAAAGCAATTACAAGAAAATGGAAATCAAAGTCTGAACTAACTGTCCTAGAAGAAATGGATATAATAAAAGAGATAAAAGAACTGGAAGTGGGATCTTTAGAAAAGGATATGAGCAATTTGCATAGGAAAAACTGGGAACTGTGGTAACAATGTATGCAAAATAATATTTTGGAGGAGGATTGAGGTTTAAGGGAAGGCAGGAACTATGACGAAGAATGGCAATAATACCCCTATATAGGTACACAGCTGTATGTACAGACAATAAAAAGTTTCATTTTTTCATTTTGGATCAGATTCTACACACAACCCAGGGGGTGTTCCATGAATTTAGAATAGAATATAAAGAGTTGTTATGGCAAACTTGATTGAATGCATGTGTATTCCCAGGACTTAATGATGGTATATCTTTAAAACGTGTATTACAAATTCAGACAGCCAAGTTGCAAATTACATTAAGCCACTACACAGTGAATTTTATAATTTTGTAATTTTTAGCTCCAACTTTTAGTTTTGAATTTTTAATTCTCAACTTTTACACATATTAAGGGTGATTTTAGATGGATGGTAAGTTGTTTTTAAACAAATATAGTAGTGACTGATTTCATGTAGTTTTGGCTGTCATTTATTTGTTTACCAATTACAGTTGACATATACATTTTCTATTGGGCAAACATGGTCACATGGTTTTGACAATTGTTATTTAAACCTGTTTAATTATGTAGTACTAGTTCTGATAAAATCCTTTTGATGTTGACAAAAGTGTTCAACCTATTTGAACTTGCTTGTGTATTATAGCAATAACCGACAACATTGGTTTGGTATATTGAAGATCTACCCATGGCTCGTGTGGTTTAATCATAAGGGCGAAGACAGAGTGATTAAATAAAGCCAACCATGGGTAAACCTTCAAAATAGAAAAAAAAAAACAAAATCAATGAACTGATAAAAGAGCACACAAGACCGGTGGTAATCTCCAATGAAGAAGTTGGATTACTCGCTCAACAAAAGCGCTTAAACATTTTGGAAATTACCACTGACCTTGTGTGTTCTTTCATCGGTTTATTGGTTTTGTTTTTTTCTGTTTAGTTTATTTTATGGCTAGTGGTTGTCTCCTACTTCTCCTAACATGTTTTCTCTGGATTCTAATGACCCCATTGAGGCGAATGCCGTGGTGAACCTCACAGCTTTAATTCAACAACTTTCTACTAGAGTGGATGATTTAGCTGCCAGAATGGACCACTGTTGTGCTGCAGCTGTCAGCAATGGTGTTGCTGCTACAAGAAATCATCCTGTGGTTTTAAATCCTTCTACTACTGCAACCATTTCTGACATACCATCTTTGCCTCCTGGACAAGTCTCTGCACTTAATAATTACGCTTCAATTGTATCTCCAGATAGTAATGGACATACATTTGGTAATGTAGTTTTAGCCTCCCTTAACTGTTTGAATGAACCGATGAGTTTGCTCAATGGTAGTGGAACACATGCTTCTACTGGGAATGGTTTATCTGCACAGCTTAATATTGTTGACAACTTTCAATGTCAAGCTATATAAATTTTAAAAACTACAGCTTGAAATACTATATCTTGAGGAATGTATTTCGAGACATCAGATCCCCAAAGGGCTACGCCAATGGAGATTTCCTATGGGGGTGGTCCGTGATTCCCCTTTCCATCAAGACTTTTTAACCTTTTTGATTCACATGGATGTGGATTTTTGCAACTATTAGTCAGGAATTATAAATCCGAGACTGATGTTTTAAAAGCAGAATTAATTGAGTTGGAATATGCTATAACAGGGGATACAGACTTTGGTAGATATAGATTTAACTACCAACGTATATATTCCAGCACTGACAGAGCCTTAATAAAACTGAAGGGCACTAAAATCAAGAAATTAGAACAAGATTGTTTAGATTATCTTAATAGAAGGACATATCCACTTCCACATATCCACCTCCTTCTAGTTCTATAGACTCTACGAGCATGAATAATTCTTTGAACACCCCTAACAGCCCTTTGGTTGCTTCCGGGACTGGAAACAACATGGATATTCATGAGAACGCTGTCCCTGATGTACGGCATAGTGAACGGCTTTGTGACCATTCTATTAATGCTGGAAATGAAGGCTCTTCTGACAACAGTGGAAATCAGGGTTTTCAGAATCCTATAAGAGAGGATATTCAGTTTACTAACACTCGCCCTGTAACCAACAGACGACAGAAGCGGAACAACAGGAGGAGAAGGTAGTGCATTGTGTAGATACTTCCACTACTAATTCCAATGCAGTTTTGAACAATGCATTACCAGAGCCACAGATTGCAACAAATTCTTCAGGTGACTTTAAAATATATAATTTGTCTTCCTATATTCCCTCTCCTCAGCTTATTGACTTTTTAGCTAAGGGACTTACATTCATACCATCTAGAAGAGATGATTTGGCAGGTACCTTAGTTGATTTAAAAACCTTCACTCATAAATTGAATTTAATGTTATTTGGCAATAATGAGTCTGTACTACAGAATTTCCATGTGCCTAGTGTATTTAATCCTGTCTTGCACAACACTATTGCTATGTTTGAAAAAGTTTGTGAGTTGGACATTAGGCATGCTTTATGTTGCAATAATCAAATGCTTGCAGATGTTAATGCTACCACTGATCAGATTTATGCTTTAAAGGAACTTAAGAATGCTGATGTTAGGCTCTTAAAGCCTGATAAGGGGGTGGCCTTGTTTTTATGAATCAAGATGACCATGTTAATAAGATCTTGGATATATTGAATTCTGACGCTCATGTTGAATGTTCACTGAATGAGTATAATGGGGCATGTCAACGTGTTAGATCTCACATTAATGATTTATTCATTGATTGTAGGCTAGATATAAGTATTTGTAACTATCTGAACATTCTTTCTCCCATCATTCTGACTATCTTTGTACCTCCTAAGCTCCACAAAAGTGAAGTCAATCCACCATTGTGCCCTATTGTTAATGGGAGAAATTGTTAACATATGGCTGTGCAAAGTATGTTGACAGTCTTTTGCTGAAATATTTGAAAACTGTACCTGAAATATGTAGCAACTTCTGGGATTTCCTGAAATGTTTAAACTCCCTGACCTTTGTAGCTGACTACAATTTCCTAACTATAAATGTTAGGGATTTGTATACTGTGATGCCACAAACTTTGAGCATTGCTTGGGTCAGGGAGTTTTTATTGAAGAAGGGCTCCCCGGGAGATGAGACAGATTTAATTGAGTATCTATCTGCCATTGTCCTCTCCAATAACTTAATCTTTTTAACGATTGTAACTATTTGCAAAAATCAGGGGTAGCTATGGGTTCCCCTTGTGGAGGGAGTTTTGCAAATACTGTGATGGCCTTTTGGGAGGAGGAACATTTGTTCAAATGTGATAGCTTTAAACAACATGTTATCTGGTACGCAAGATTTTTGGACAACATTTGTATCATCTTTAAAGGTGATAAAAACCAAGCTATGATGTTTGTGAAATAAATTTCCAGTTTAACTGATTTTTTGAACTTCACCTTTGAATTTGGTGTTGATTCCATCTCTAATTTGGACATTTTTCTTGTTAAGGACTATGTAAATTCGAGATATGTAGCCAGAATTTTTAGGAAGGCTACATACTCGAATATTTTTTTACATTTTGAGAGTAACCACCCCTTTTATCAGAAAAAGGTGGTGGTTAAGGGACAGTTAGTGAGGGCAGCCAGAATGGTCACTCTAAATGATGATTTCTTGTTGGAATGTGAACATTTCAGAAAGATGTTTTCAGCTAGGTCCTACCCTGATCATTTTTGAAGAATTATTATTGATGAGGTAGTTGTTAAGAGGTGGTCTGGTTGGTTTAAACCTTTGTTGGATGGAGAATCAATTACCTCTGACGATACTCATATACATGCCCCTGATGAGATGACTACACCTGTTGATAACAGTGTGAATTATACACTGAAATTAAGCACACCTTATTCGTTAGATGCTGGATGATTAAGGAATATAATCACTAAGAAATGGTGTTTACTAACTGAAGATGTTTCAGTCAGAAAGAGGATGTCTGATGGTCCCTGTATGATATTCAGATGTGGCAATAATCTGAGGAATTTATTAGAAAACACTAATGTTTATCACAGTGCCAGATGTGGTATGTTCAAATGCTGGTGCTGTAGAAGTTGCCATCTTATAAAGGTGTCAAATAGGTTCTGCATTTCTGACACCATTCATTATCTGAAAGGCAGATTTAATTGTGAAAGTGTTGGGGTTGTCTGCATTGCCTTATGCCAATACTGTGCTGAATTTTATATTGGTAAGACTGAGAGACATCTCAAGGAGAGAATTTATGAATACCAGTACAGTATTGGCAGGTGTAATGGCAATAATGCTTTGGCTAGACATATCATGGAACATGAGGGTCACTCCTTTGAATACATGGTTATTGAGCAGGTAACAAAAAACAAGAGAGGTGGCCCATGGGAATTAATTTTAGAAAGTAGAGAATTGTATTGGAAGTTGAAACTTAATGCTTCTGCCTATCCAGGTCTCAATGAGTATTGCTCTTTCAAGTGTATTTTAAAGTTAAAAGCACTTCAAAGATGAATACATTTTGTTTGGGAGGCATTATTTTACAATTGGTGTATATAAATTATTCTCGTTTAATATTATAGCTTTATTTATAGTAGTATTGTACAAACAACATATTTTTACTTATGTTTATTTTTTATAATATGGGATTGTTTATGATGTCATTATTGCTGATGTCATTTCCTGCTGAGATTATTGCTGATGTCATTTCATTTTGGAATATTTTAAATTGAATGTTTAACTGTTGTCCTGTGTCTGAAGAAGTTGGATTACTTGTTCAACGAAAGTGCTTACATAAACTTTTTGGAGATTACCACTGGCCTTGTGTGTTCATAAATCTTTAAAATACCACATCACGGAGTTGGTTATTGCTATTATACAATGACATTATTTAAGATAAAAACTTAATTTTCTTAAATAATCCCCCAGATTCACCATTCCTCCATGCAGGACTAGCTTAGTCCTGCATGGAGGTGGCCGTCTAGGAGCGGGACTGTAGCGTGCCATGCACAGTAATGAGTCACGCTGGCTGAGCTCTTAATCTGACATGGAGTGTGTAAGAGTGCAGTGGGGGTGTGTCTGAGAGCAGAGCTCTCAGAATATACATGCCCCCACAATGAAGAACAGCAAAAAGGGGAAGAAATGAGCAAGACTGCTCACAGATGCCCACATATCCCCACCAACATTCCCCCTCATGTACAACAGCAAGTAAATAAAAATAAAATGAACAAACCTTATTTTTATATTTTTTTAAAAATCTGATTAAAGCTAACTGTAGGTGCATGGGTGTGCCCATCGCTTAGCTATGGTTAATGCAGCTTAAATGGCTGAAGAGGATAACAAGGAAGATATATGCAAATGAAGCAGCATAACAATAGTGTAGTGGGCAGAGCATTCGCCTTACGAGCAGGCATTCCCGGTTTGAGTCCCACTGCAACACATCCCATTTTCCATGGCAAAGCACGTTACCCACCAAATAACATATTTTTATGAACTGGAGTACTGCAGTAAATGCACATGTGAGGTGTCAGTGTCATAATGAATAAAGCACTAGTAAGCAGATTTATGCACCAATAAGCAGTAGTAAGCATATTTAAGCACTAGCAAGCGAGTTCAACCCCATTTGTGCGGCGGTAAGCAATGCCTACACTTGTTAAGCAATTCTAAAGCTAACTCTCTGTAAGCAGATGTAACGGCAGGTTAGCAGTGCTTACTGTTGCGCAAACCCACGCAAACCCACTTGCTAATGCTCAAAAGTGCCTTAATCACTCTGTGTCCAATGGCCCTTGTTCTGCCTATCAACAAAATAAACTGCCATGCAGGTCTCGAATCCAGGACCCTATACACCATAGTTACAGTAGTTAACCACCAAGCCATCACAGAAGTACAGAAGAATGAGGTATCAGCAAACAAGTCTTCACCATAGTAAAACCAAACTGAACCTGTGAAAGGAATCAGCATACAGACAAACCACCTACAAAACATAAATATGTGAACTGGAGTACAACAATGAGGCCAGAAGTCAGATGTAATAGTAATAGAGTGTTGAAGTCCCCAATAAAAAACAAGGACCACATACAGTGTACATGAATCATGGATACCAGGCATACATATAAGGTGTAATGAATAATAACTCAATGCCAAAAAGGAATTATAATGCAAAGTCTAATGTAAGCATCACTAACCATTGCACAGGCCAGCTTAGGAGGTGTAAGCAATGTGTAGGCCAGCTAACTCAATGTGCCCAGTGTTATACCCCTTTAAACAATGCCAACCCTAGGTAAGCAGGTTTGCCCATAGCATAGCCATTTCAAAACTGGCCAATCACAGAAAAGTGTGGGAAATTGGCCCTACTTAAACCCAAGAGGCAGGAATACATATTATAACTGGTGTAGCTTCCCCTTGCAGGCACAATGGCAGTAATGGGAGAAGGTGTGCGCTTTCGGGCGCATCACTGGTGCATCCAGGACTCCAAGGTCATGGCAGGACTCCTTGTCAAAGACCATGATCAGAGACAGCTGAAGGGCCAGTACCAGGGCTCCCAATGTAAGGCAGAGGCCTGGGACCATCTCACCTGTGACCTCATCAGTGCCACTGGCATACCCAGAACTGGTGAGCAGATCAGGCATCGCTATGCAAACCTGAAGCAGTGTAAGGAGGACCTCTTGGAGGAGTGGCTCCAAGAGGCTAGAGCAGCAGGGGATGTTCCAGTTGTGTGTAAATATCACCCCACTATGGGTGTAATAATTGCCAGCTCAGGTATATCATGGATAGGTATGGCTAAATATTCCTCTTATGTCCCCCACAGCTGCAATGGAGCAGACCGCGAACCAGGAGGCCCACATCAGTCGGCTGACAAGATTGTGACACAGGCAGGTCAGTAATACTCATATTTATTTATTTATTTATTCCAGTTTGATGACCGGGGAGGTCCACTGGGCCTGGGGAGCCCGTTTTCAATGGAGGCCCAGGGAGAAAAGCTCCATAAATGTTACAAAAATACAATAATACAATAATAATTAACAAAGAAATTAAGGATTACAAAAGGTAGCATTCAAAAATAGAAAATAGAGAACATATTTACAATTCAGTACACTGGGCTAAGTGAGCCTACATTCTGTGGAGGCTTGGGGAGAAAATAACATAGTACAAAGTTTAATTACATGAATACATTTGGAGGGAGCTTGGGCAGTCGCGCTCCATATTTTAAAGTTTATATAGCATGCTTAATAATATAGGAAGTTAGGAATGCAAGTAACAGGAGGCATTTGCAGGAGTGGGAAACAAATAACTATAAAGAATTCAAGAGTAGACAGGAGTATAGTATCCTGGCAGGATTTTGTAGAATGGTTACAATAACAAATTGAAGTGAGGTTAGGAAGGTATAGAGGTTAATCAGGGAAGAAAGGAGAGGAGAGCTTGAGAGGAATGGGGGGAAGAGTACAATTGCATTTCCTGTTAAGATAAAGATAGGAATGAAGTTGAGTTTTGAAGTTTTTAAGGTTGTCACAGGTCCTCAGTGTGGAGGGCAGAGCATTCCATGTTTTAGCTAGGGAATATGATATCAGAAGGTGGCCAGCAGGGTGCTTGGGTTTATGGATGGTGATCAAGTTTTGGTAAGTAGATCTAAGGGGTCTGAGTGGGTTGTAAGGTTGCAGAATGTTGGAGAGTGCAGGGCACTTAGAAGGTTGGAAGAATAGTTTGTGAGCAGTGGTGATTTGGTGAAGGAGTAGTAGATTGGGGAGTTCAAGCCAGTTCAATGACTGTAGGGAGGTGCAGTGATGAGTGGAGGATTTGGCATTTGTGGCGAATCTGGCTATTTTATTGTAACATACCTCCAATTTGGAGGTGAGAGTGGAAGATAGGTTAGTGAGGAGAGGAGCTCCATACAGAAGAGTGGGAAGTAGATAGGTTGTGGCGAGAGTTTGTCTAGAGGAAGGTGAGAGGAAGTGGTTGTTTCTGTAAAGAAGGCCTAGTTTTATATGTGTTTTCTTGATATTTTGCTGGATGTGATTTTTGAAGTTAAGGTGTTCATCAATGGTTACACCAAGAAGTTTGGTGGAGGGTACGACTTCGATGATTGAGTTGTTATGGCTGGTGATTTGGAATGAGTTTTTGTCTATAGGGAGGGATTTAGAGGAAGGGAATAGAAGGATCTTAGTTTTGTTGGCATTTAGTGAGAGGTGGTTTTGTAGCATCCGATTTTCGGTGGTAGAGAAAGCAGTTTGGGTTAGAAATTGGAGATCTTTTAGGTTGGATGATTGGCAGATTAAAGTGGAATCATCATCATATTGTACAATTTTGGTATTAGGTATGGCTTTGTGGAAGTTATTGATAAATATATTAAATAACAATGGGCCAAGAATTGAGCCTTGGGGAACCCCAATAGGGGTTGGGAGGAAAGAGGAGGTGGCCTGGCCCCACTTCACAGCTTGGCACCTATCAGAGAGGTAGCTTGAGAACCAAGAAAGAGTTTTATGGGAGATGTTGAGGTTAGACAGATGGTTTAGTAGGTGTCTATGGGAGATGGTGTCAAAGGCTTTAGATAAGTCTAGTAGAACACAGGATACCATGTTACCACAGTCGCAAGCTGAGTTAACAGAATGTAGTAAGGAGAGTAGGGCAGAGTTGGTACTGTGTCCTGGATGGAAGCCGTGTTGGGTAGGAGAGAGTAGTCGGTGCTTGGTAAGGAGTGGTAAGAGTTGCAGGTGGATACATTTTTCGAGAACTTTGGAAATAGGGGAGAGGATGGCTATGGGACGGAAGTTGGAGGTGCTGCAATTCTTGCCACCCTTGTGGAGTGGAAGAGTAAAAGCAGACCGCCATGGTTTGGGGACATAGGATTCAAGTAATGATCTATTGATTAATATGCTGATAAGGTGGGCAGCACTGTCTGAGGCTATTTTTAGGAAGGAGGAAGGAATGTTGTCAGGGGCATTGGAGCATGGTTTTAGTTTAGCTAAGAGTTTTTTTATTAGGTTGGTGGAGATAGGTTTGAGTTCAAAAGTGGGTGGGGAGGAGGGAGGGGAGGTTTGGGCAGTAGGAGATGGAGGGTTATTATTGGTAAAGGTCTTGGTTAGATCAGCAATAGATGAGGTAAATAAGGTATTAAACATAGATGCGATTTCAAGGTCAGATTTACTGGAGTCAGGACAAGGGTTGTTTTTGGTACCAGGTTTTAGGAGGGAGTTTATGGAGTTCCAGAACTGTTTGGGTTTTTTTGTGTGATTTGCTTGTAGATTGAAGTAGTATGACTTTTTGTCTTTAATTACTATTTTTTTGGCTTGGTTTCTCAGTTGTTTATACTTAAGTAAGATTTCTGGTTGATTAAGATGGAGGTAAGCTTTCCAGGTTTTGTCTCTTTGTATCATATTTTTTTTGGTGTCCTTTGTGAGCCATGGGGAGGTTTTTGTTTTAACTCTTTTTGTTCTTATCGGTGTAAGGGAGTTAAGGATAGTTAGGAATGTAGAATTGAAGTAGTCAATGGCAGCATCCAAAGGGAGAGTTTTTAAGGGGTTCCAGTTAGTTAGTTTAAGGCACTCAGAGAAAATAGTAGGGTTGAAGTTAGAGAGGTTACGGGATTGAATAAAATGATGGGAAAGTGTGGAGATAGGAGTAGCCCGATGGATGAAGGTTGGGAGGTGATCTCCTAATGGGTCAGGAATGACACCAGATTCTAATACTTTGTGCGGATGGGATACGAGCATCCAATCTAGTATGGAGCCGGGGGGGGGGTTGTTTGGTCTTGAAATAAAGTTAGTGAGTTGAGTAAAGTTAAAGAGATTGATAGATATGGAGGGATTGTGGTGAATAACTTTGTTCCAGTCTATATTTATGTCTCCCATTATGTAGGTTTCAAGCTTAATGTTGGAGGAGGTCCAGGAGAGGATATTTTCTAGGATATTAGTGTTATTACCAGGAGGAATATAGATAGATATGATACAGATGCTCTTATGGTTGTTCAATTTTAGTAGTCCAATAACAAGTTCAGCATTATTGAATGAAGGAATGGGATTTGGATATGGAGAGAAGGACAAGTGTTCATAGGTTCATAGGTTCATAGGTTCATACTAGGCTATCTGCCCTAGGGCATTTATAAGCCTAGCCAGAGTGTGTGTGGCTTTCACCACCCCTTAGGATTAGAATACTATACCCATTAGTTTGCTGTGCCTCTGTCCAGCAGTGATACAGAGATGATTCCCGGGGTAAACCTACGATCTCCCATCCACTCGTCAAGATTTCTCTTGAACAGAGTCAGTGAGGGGCTCTGCCTCACATGGACTGGGATTCTGTTCCATAGTGTAGGGAGTCTCTGGGTGATGAATCTGTCCCTCCAGCACGTCCTATTTATATCCGTGTTGAGGTTTAAGTCTCTTGCTCTCATGGCTCTGGTAGATTTGGATTTTTTGAGGTGGAGCATGTCCATTAATTCCGGGTTGGACATGGCCTTGTATGTCAGGCACAGATCACCTCTGAGCAGATGGTATGCGACTGAATAGAGCTGGAGTTTCTTCAGTCGGGCATCGTATAACATATGTTTGAGCCCCTTTATCCTTTTGGTGAGGAACTTTTGGGGTCTTTCCAACTGCTGCAGGTGTCGGGTAAGGTACATTCCGAATGGGGCGTTGTACTCAATCATTGGCCTGATAAGTGAAGAGTACAGGGGTACAATGACCTCTCCTGATCTGGATGTGAATCCCTTCATGATCAGGTGGGCAATGTAGAAGGTCTTCCTAACCACTTTGGCAATGTGAGTGTCAAAAGAGAGGTTACTGTCAACTTGGGTCCCCAGGTCCCTGATAACTTCTTCCGTGTTTAATGGATTACCACCTATGTGGTAATTAGGGGTTACCTTGTTTTTCCCAAAGGGTATGACTATACATTTTTTGGCATTTAGCTTAAGGCCATGGCTCTGGCACCAGTTATCCATTTCTATGAGACCTTTCTGGAGGATGTCTGTGTCTGATGGAGTGTCAATTATGGTGCCCAGTTTGCAGTCATCTGCAAATTTTGTCAGCCACAATCACCCTATGTTTGCCTGCACTTCAGAAAAATAAATGCCGAACAAGAGGGGGCCCAGGACTGAGCCCTGTGGGACACCGCCCGTGACCGGCTTAGAGTCTGACATGGCACCAGCAACTCTAACCCTGTGTGTTCTGTCGTTGAGCCAGTTTGCAACCCATCTTGTGACATATGGGTTTACATCTAAGCTGGTGAGCTTTTCTATGATGCCCGAGTGGGGTATTGTGTCGAATGCTTTTGCTAGGTCAAGGCAGGCTGTGTGAACTGCCTTACCCTCATCAATGGCCTTAGTGACTGTTTCGAAAAAGTCGACCAAGTTCAAGAGGCAGGATCTGCCCTTGACAAAGCCAAATTGGGTAGGATCCAGTGTCTGTAGGTCCCCAATGTCTTTATTTATGAGTTCCATTATGATCCTCTCCATAGCTTTGCAGACAAGGCTCATCAAGCTTATGGGGCGGTAATTTCCAGGGTCCGTAGAAGCACCGCCTTTGTGGAGTGGGACCACAGTTGCCGTACGCCATTCTTTGGGCACGTATCCTGTAGTAAGGCTAAGATTAAACAGCAGCCTTATGTGTGGGTTTAGTTCCTCATTGAGTTCGTGTAGCACACAGCCGGGGACACCGTCCGTCCCATTGGTGCTGTGTTTTTGCTTTAGAGAGAGCAGCTCTCACCTGGGCATCTGAGATGTTTGGGAGGCTAGACTCTGGTGGGATAGATATTTCTCCTTTTGGGGGAGGGGGGAGAAATTTGCACTGAACCTGTCTGCCAGTATGTTGGCAATGTCTGTGGGTTCAGTGATTTTTTACATCATTTTGGACTAATTCTGAGCATATCTGGGAGTTTCCACCCAGGTTTCTAACATAGCTAAAGAAGGCTTTATGATTGTCTTTTGTGTCATTAGCGATTTTTCTCTCAAAGTTGGCCTTGGATGATTTTATGAGTGATCGTAGTTTTTGCTAGTATTGATCAGAGATGCCTTCCCATTTAGGGATTTTGCTCTGTCATGTAGTAGCTTTCTCCTCTTGTTGTAGAGTTTGTTTATGGCTGGAGTCCACCAGACCGGGTGCCTGCCTTTGGTGGAAAAGGTCTTGATTTTATTAGGGATTGCTTTATCCATACATTCCTGGAGGTGCTCGTAGAAGGCATTTGTAAGGGTTTCAGCAGCGTGGGTTGTGGTTTCCACTAGCTCGGGGCCTTGAAGGATACCACTCCAGTCTTAAGAAGTGTGAAGTTTGCTTTTGAGAAGTTCTTCACTGTGGTCTTTTTGCTGGGGTGGGGCGGGATGTGGATCTCCAGTGAGATTAATTTATGGTCTGATCTCACCAATGAGGGATATACTTCCGTGTGGAGCATTTTGTCCCCATGTTTGTGATGATCAGGTCTAGTATATTTTCTCCTCTTGTGGGAATGGTGACTAGTTGTTCCATAGCATTTGAGTTTATGAACTCAAGGAACCTTTGGGCTAGGGTGTTGGGGCTTGAGTAATGTTCCCAGTCTATGTTTGGGTAGTTGAAGTCACCCAATATGATGGTGTTTGGAAAGACATTTATACTCTCCAGTGTCTTCAGGAAGGCTGTGTGGGTTTCCTGAGTTTGAGAAGGTGGTCTGTAGCATGTTACAAACTGTAGGGCAGTTTTACCTATGGTTAATTGCACCTGGATGGTCTCCGATGCTTCATGCGTTGCCACTAACCTGGAGGTGTGGGTATCCTTTATGAATATGGATACTCCTCCTTTTGTAGTTCGTCCGGATTTTGGGGCCGGAACACATGATATGAGGTATAACCTGATAGTGCTGGGGTGCTCTCAGGAGCCTTGAACCAGGTTTCAGTCACAGCACAAACATCGATGTTCTCCATACTGAGGAGGGCTTCGAGGGCGTGCATCTTGAGGTTTAGACTTCTGGCATTGAGCAGTATTACCCTTAGTTTTTCTCCATTTTTGTTTTCTAGGGCGGTAGGTTTATCATTTGAGCCTTGCCTAAAAAGGCACTATGGGGGTGGCAAGAGCCTTTGCCAATATCCGAAGCCCAGGGGTGACAGGTGCAAGCCATCCCTTGCGAAGCAGCGTGGCTTGTCAAGCATGTCATCCCAGGCAGACATTGGATCCCCTTAGAATGACACCAGTAATTAAGCCAATTATTAAAGCTGATCATTTTGTCTCTGTATTGTGGCATCATTCTTGGTGAGGGTAGGATACTGCTCAGGGTCAGGGTCATACCGGCCTGGGCTACATAATCTGAGAGCTCCTCTATGTCTCTTTTCATGTAGGCCAGGGAGGTACATCTCAGGTCGTTCACACCGGCATGGACAATGACTGAGTCATACTTGTACTTGCTGTGGAGTGACCTGAGTGCTTGTGTTATGTGGCGGATTCTAGCGCCTGACAGGCAGCTAACTGTGATCTTTTCCTTGTTCAGTCTAGTGAGTGGGACGACAGTGTGTCTGACTATGGAGTCACCTATAACAAGTGTGTCTGGCATTGTGTTTGGCCTTAAGGGCTGTGACTGTTTAGCACACTGACTTTGAGAACTATGTGTTGCATGTCTTATGTCTTGAGGTGGCAGTTGCTTGGGTGTCTGCTTTGGAGGCCTCTGTAGTTTTGGTAGATTTTTGATCAGTGCCTCCGAGTATGTCTTTGTGTGTTTATGTGTTTGTTTTGCAGTTGTGATAGTTCTATGTGAAACTGGGTTTGTGGTGTGCGTGGTTTCCTTCTCCTCCTGTCTGGTCTTGCCAGTCCTGAGTTGAGAGAGCTCAGCCTCCAGTTTGGCTATATAGTTGCATCTCTCACATGTATTTCTGTTTTGTGGGAGAAGGAGTGGGTTGTCTGTGTACATGAGGCAATTGTAACATTGCCTCAAGATGCCCAGATTCACCAACTGAACAGGAGAGGACGCTAGCAACTGACCCTTCGACATGCTAGAAAAAGTGAAAAAGTTTGCTGTGTAACTGAGTCAGAAGGGACCTATAGGGAAATGGGTACTCAAGGGGATTCTAGGCTAATGTAGTACTTTGTTTAGTATACAAGTACTTTACCTATATAAAAATGCTTTAGGAGCAAGTGCTGAGCTATTGAGATAGAGAATAGACTGTTTAGATTGCAAGTAGAGAAGTTCTAAGGGAAAAATTGAAGAGCAGACTTTACGGAGCCAGAAATAGTTTAACCTTGTTTAACCGGCGCTGCCCGATGGTGCTCTATGGGCAACTCCGCGCTAAATCACGCCAAAGCGCGCTAAAGCGGGCTTTATAGCAGGGGGTTGAAAACACCGGAAGTATACCCCTCACTGGTGAGATCAGATCATAAACTAATCTCGCTGGAGGTCCTCATCCCGCCCCCACCTGAAACAAAAAAGACCACAGTGAAAAACTTCTCAAAAGCCGACTTCACACTTCTAAAAACTAGTGTGGTCTCCTTTAAGGCCCCTGAGCCAGTGGTAAACATTACTCAAACCGCTGAATCACTTACAAATGCCTTTTACCAGCACCTACAGGACTGCATGGATCAGGCAATCCCAAACAAAACTAAGACTCTTTGTACCAAAGGCAAGCGTCCAGTCTGGTGGACCCCAGCCATAAACAAGCTCTACAACAAAAGGAGGAAGCTACTACAAGATAGAGCAAAATCCTTGAAAGGTAAGACACCTTTGATCATTATAAGTAAAAACTAAGAGCTCTCATAAAATCATCCAAGGCAAATTTTGAGAGAAAAATCGCCAAGGATTCAAAAGACAATCATAAGGCCTTCTTTAGCTATGTTAGAAACCTAGGAGGAAACTCCCAGATATGCTCAGAATTGGTTCAAAATGATGTGAAGATTACTGAACCTACACACATTGCCAACATACTGGCTGACAGGTTCAGTGCAAACTTCTCCCTCCCCCAAAAGGAGGGATATCTATACCAGAGGATTGTAGCGCCCCAAACATCTCCAACGCCCAGGTGTGAACTGCTCTCTCCCAAGCAAAAAACACAGCATCCATGGGACCGGATGGTGTCCCCGGCTGTGTGCTCCATGAACTCAATGAGGAATTAAACCCGCAGTTAGGACAGCTGTTTAATCTTAGCCTCACCTCAGGATACGCACTCAAGGAGTGGCGCACGGCGACTGTGGTCCCACTTCACAAGGGCGGTGCCTCCACCGACCCTGGAAATTACCGTCCCATTAGCTTGACAAGCCTTATCTGCAAAGCCATGGAGAGGATCATAATGGAACTCATAAATAAAGACATAGGGAACTTGCAGACTTTGGATCCAACCCAGTTTGGCTTTGTCAAAGGCAGATCATGCCTTTTAAACTTGGTTGACTTTTTCGAGACAGTCACCAAGGCCATTGATGAGGGAAAGGCAGTCCATACAGCCTACCTTGACCTGGCAAAGGCCTTCGACACAATACCCCACTCAGGTATCATCAAAAAACTCATCAGCTTGAATGTAAACCCATACATCACAAGATGGGTTGCAAACTGGCTAAGTGACAGAACCCACAGGGTCAGAGTTGCTGGAGCCATGTCAGACTCAAAGCCTGTCACAAGTGGTGTCCCACAGGGCTCAGTCCTGGGTCCACTCTTGTTCGGCATCTACTTTTCTG
Organism: Protopterus annectens; assembly: GCF_019279795.1. Taxonomy (NCBI): domain Eukaryota; kingdom Metazoa; phylum Chordata; order Ceratodontiformes; family Protopteridae; genus Protopterus; species Protopterus annectens. The sequence continues at coordinate 532,608,408 of NC_056738.1, read as the reverse complement.
AAGTACAAGCAAACACAGGAGGGTTATGGCTGACAAAGTTTGCAGATGACTGCAAACTGGGTGCCATAGTCGAAAACATATCTAACACAGATATCCTTCAGAAGGGCCTCACAGAAATGGATAACTGGTGCCAGAGCCATGGCCTAAAGTTAAATGCCAAGAAATGCATAGTCATACCCTTCGGGAAAAACAAGGTTACCCCTAGCTACCATATAGGTGGCAATCCACTGAGCACAGAAGAAGTCATCAGGGATCTGGGGACCCAGGTTGACAGTAGCCTTTCGTTTGACACTCATGTTGCTAAAGTAGTTAGGAAAACCTTCTACATTGCCCACCTGATCATGAAGGGATTCACATCTAGATCAAGGGAGGTCATCGCCCCCCTGTACTCATCACTCATTAGACCTATGATTGAGTACAATGCCCCATTCGGAATGTATCTGACCAGACACCTGCAGCAGCTGGAAAGGCCCCAAAAGTTCCTCACCAAAAGGATAAAGGGTCTCAAAATATGTCTTATGCTGCCCGACTGAAAGAACTCCAGCTCTATTCAGTCTCATACCGCTTGCTCAGAGGTGACCTGTGCCTGACATATAAGGCCATGTCAAACCTTGATTTGATGAATATGCTTCACCTCAAAAAGTCTAGATCCCTCAGAACCACAAGGGCGGGAGACTTAAACCTTGACACGGTTATTAATAGAACATGCTGGAGGGACAGATTCATCACCCAGAGACTCCCTATGCTGTGGAACAAAATCCCGGTACATGTGAGGCAGAGCACCTCGCTGGCCTTGTTCAAGAGGAATCTTGACCAATGGATGGGGGATCGCAGATATACCCCAGGGATTACTTCAGTGTCACTGCTTGACAGAGGCACAGCAAAATAATAGGCATAGTTTTATTCAAACTAAAGGGGTGGCGAAAGCCAAATAACTATGGGCTAGGCTTATAAATGCCCTTGGGCAGATAGCCTAGTATGAACCTATGAACCTATGAACCTATGAACCTAATTGACCCAAAATGGCCAATAGACTACACGTTTCTGGCTGGAACCACTGCTCTAGGGACAAATAGGCTGCTCAGTGCTCCCCACTCCCACTGGTGAACAAAGAAGCCTCCCTCTATCCAAATAAGGATATGGAATAGCACAGGAACCAAGCCAAAGCCCAGAGATCAGCAAACTCTGAAGACTGGACTATTCTAGTTCAGTAAGGTGGGAAAACAAGATTTTTTTTTTTTTTTTTTTTACAGAAAACAGAGGAAAAACAGACAGTAAATGCTATAAATGCTTTTAAACGGCTAGCGCACTTGAGTGTGTTAGCCTACAGGTAAAATTAAGCAACAAATAACTTTTTTAAAAGTGCAAAACAGTTAATCAACACAAAAACAGTTTAAATAGAATGCAGAGCTGTATAAACAGGCGAAAATGCAGTCGCTAAGCAGTAAATAATCAAAAAGCCAGAAAAAATACTTAAATCAGGAAAAAGTCACTCTTTTGCTCTCTGCTGCTTGTAGAACTCTGCAGGACACCACGAGGAGCTGTGCTGAGTTGAATACAAGCAAAAAGCGCTAAAGCGGGCTTTATTACAGGGCTGAAAAGAGCTAGGAATTGACCCAAAATGGCCAATAGACTACAAGTTTCTGGCTGGAACCACTCCTCTAGGGACAAACAGGCCGCTCAGTGATCCCCACTCCCACTGGTGAACAAAGACGCTTCCTTTATCCAAATAAGGATATGGAATAGCACAGGAACCAAGACAAAGCCCAGAGGTCAGCAAACTCTGGAGACTGGACTATTCTAGTTCAGTAAGGCGGGAAAACAAGATTTTTTTTTTTTGTTTTTCTTTTTTGCAGAAAACAGAAGAAAAACAGACAGTAAATGCTATAAATGCTTTTAAACAGCTAGCGCACTTGAGTGTGTTAGCCTACAAGTAAAATTAAGCAACAAATAACTTTTTTAAAAGTGCAAAACAGTTAATCAACACAAAAACAGTTTAAATAAAATGCAGAGCTGTATAAACAGGCGAAAAAGCAGTCTCTAAGCAGTAAATAATCAAAAAGCCAGAAAAAAATACTTAAATCAGGAAAAAGTCACTCTTTTGCTCTCTGCTGCTTGTAGAACTCAGCAGTTCACCACGAGGAGCTGTGCTGAGTTGAATACAAGCGAAAAAGCGTGCTAAAGCGGGCTTTATTACAGGGGGCTGAAAAGAGCTAGGAATTGACCCAAAATGGCCAATAGACTACAAGTTTCTGGCTGGAAACCACTCCTCTAGGGACAAATAGGCCGCTCAGTGCTCCCCACTCCCACTGGTGAACAAAGATGCTTCCTTTTATCCAAATAAGGATATGGAATAGCACAGGAACCAAGACAAAGCCCAGAGATCAGCAAACTCTGAAGACTGGGCTATTCTAGTTCAGTAAGGCAGGAAAACAAGATTTTTTTTTTTTTTTTTTCTTTCTTTTTTGCAGAAAACAGAGGAATAACAGACAGTAAATGCTATAAATGCTTTTAAGTGGCTAGCGCACTTGAGTGTGTTAGCCTACAGGTAAAATTAAGCAACAACTAACTTTTTAAAATTGCAAAACAGTTAATCAACACAAAAACAGTTTAAATAGAATGCAGAGCTGTATAAACAGGCTAAAATGCAGTCGCTAAGCAGTAAATAATCAAAAACAGAAAAAATACTTAAATCAGTTATAGCAAATACAGTTATAACAAATGCTCTGAAATATACTGTATATTTCCAAAATGTTTGAGAAGGACAGTCAGAACACAAGAAGGTTCAGGCGAAAGAGAAAAAAAAAAAAAAGTTTTGTTTTACTTTTTGAAAGGGAAAAAGGAGGAACAGAAGGCCTTATCAAATGTTCTCTCTGTATTAAGCAGAATGAGCTAATGACACTAGACTGGGAGGTGTGTCACAGTAGGGGCGGGCAACTGCAAAGCCACCAAGTATAACAGCAAGACACCAACAGGGACGGAGGGTGGGACAAAATAGCCTACAAGACAGCAAGCACTACAGAGACAAATGAAAGTTTTTAACAGATAAGGATTTGTGAAGATACTGAATAGACAAAGTGTTTTATATATATTAAATTGTAAAAACAGTAATCTGTAAACATAATCAAAAAATCAAGATGATACTTATATTTTGTAGCTCAGCTGCAGTCACAACTTCTCTAGTCTGCACTGTGTGCAAAAGACAGAAACTTTTTTTTTTTTTTTTGCAAGAACACAAAAGAACCAGCCCCCACTAGCCAAGAGATAATTACACAGAGGAGATGTTTCAGTTTACACAATAGCCTACCAGACAGCAAGCACTAGAGACAAATGAAAGTTTTTAAACAGATAAGGATTTGTGAAGATACTGAATAGACAAAGTGTTTTATATATATTAAATTGTAAAAACAGTAATCTGTAAAAATAATCAAAAAAAATCAAGATGATACTTATATTTTGTAGCTCAGCTGCAGTCACAACTTCTCTAGTCTGCACTGTGTGCAAAAGACAGAAACTTTTTTTTTTTTTTTTTACAAGAACACAAAAGAACCAGCCCCCACTAGCCAAGAGATAATTACACAGAGGAGATGTTTCAGTTTACACAATAGCCTACCAGACAGAAAGCACTAGAGACAAATGAAAGTTTTTAAACAGATAAGGATTTGTGAAGATACTGAATAGACAAAGTGTTTTATATATATTAAATTGTAAAAACAGTAATCTGTAAAAATAATCAAAAAATCAAGATGATACTTATATTTTGTAGCTCAGCTGCAGTCACAACTTCTCTAGTCTGCACTGTGTGCAAAAGACAGAAACTTTTTTTTTTTTTTTTACAAGAACACAAAAGAACCAGCCCCCACTAGCCAAGAGATAATTACACAGAGGAGATGTTTCAGTTTACACAATAGCCTACCAGACAGAAAGCACTAGAGACAAATGAAAGTTTTAAACAGATAAGGATTTGTGAAGATACTGAATAGACAAAGTGTTTTATATATATTAAATTGTAAAAACTGTAATCTGTAAAATAATCAAAAAATCAAGATGATACTTATATTTTGTAGCTCAGCTGCAGTCACAACTTCTCTAGTCTGCACTGTGTGCAAAAGACAGAAACTTTTTTTTTTTTTACAAGAACACAAAAGAACCAGCCCCCACTAGCCAAGAGATAATTACACAGAGGAGATGTTTCAGTTTACACAATAGCCTACCAGACAGCAAGCACTAGAGACAAATGAAAGTTTTTAAACAGATAAGGATTTGTGAAGATACTGAATAGACAAAGTGCTTTATATATATTAAATTGTAAAAACAGTAATCTGTAAAAATAATAAAAAAAAAATCAAGATGATACTTATATTTTGTAGCTCAGCTGCAGTCACAACTTCTCTAGTCTGCACTGTGTGCAGTAGATTAGGGCTACACCACCACCTTTGCGATTTTGGCGGTCAGAACGGAGAGCAAGAAATCCAGGGGGAAGGAATTCAGAGTTGGTTATGTGGGGATTTAGCCAGGTTTTGGAGATAGCTACAATGTCAGGTGAATAGTGATTGAGCCAGGCATGGAAGTGGGTTAATTTGTTAGTTATGCTTTGGGTGTTGATGGAGAGGAATTTAAGGTATTTATTGGAGGATTTGTTATGGTTGTAAGGGAGGTTTGTAGGAGAGTTGTTTGGTCCAGGATTTTATTTACTGTCATAGTTAATAAAACTAAAAGGAGTAGTAGTAAATTAATTGCTTGTATAAAATCTGTATAGTTCAAGGCAAGTACTGCATACACTAGAGAATATGGCAGGAAGAGCCTCATATTGTTTGTATGTCAATAAAAGTGTAATAGCCTGTCAATAAAGGTCTAACTGCTGGACTGCATGTTTATACACTGGTATCATATGGTAATGTAGAGTAGCAATCATGTAATAGTACTGTTATATTAAGCACTGTTACCCACACTGTGCACCATAAATTGAATGTGTAGGAATGCCTGTATATAACAGGTGTAATCCCTAGAGACCATTTAGTACAACTGAGAGACACATAGACAGAAAACGGAAAATGCAGACAACAAAACCCGAATAGCACATGCAACTGAGATGTGAACTGTTGTTTTTTAGCACATACATTCATGGTTTGAATCCTGCCAGTGGTAGTACTCTGCATACAGAATCGTACCCCACAACTGTACAGATATGTCCAGTAAAGTGGCCCATATCTGTTGCCTATCAACCTATCCCCTTGGGAAATCAGTGGGATGATCCCAGATGTATAGGCAGCAAACAGGAAATAGAACTGATTGACACACATCTATGAGAACAAAGCTGGCACACTTTCAACTCCCCAATATCTTATGAGACTAAGAAGCCACTTATATCCCATTTACACCCCAACTTGTCAAGCTGGGGTCAGAGTGTGTACAGTAACAGAGTGAGATGTATGTGCATAATAGTAATGTGGAATCTGGTACTGTGTGTGGGAACATTCAGGTAGTGCTAATAAACATTTCTCCCTCAGGTCTGTCAGATGCCAACACTGTGCCCAGAAATACAAGAATGATACCCAGTACTGGTACTGTTTACATTAGTACTGTATGGCAGTGCGACTGATGCAGTTGCTCTGAATAATGAGGTATTACACATCACTGTCACCCACACTGTCCTACAACATTTAACTGTCTAGGAAATCTGTATAAGAGTGTTGTAATACAAAGTCAGAATGCAAAAGTACAGGGGATTAATAAGACAGAAAGCAGATAGGAGATATACAGCAATATCTATATAGCAGACCCAACTGTGATGGACAGTGTTTAAGTTGTAGCAGACAAAGCCATGGTCTGAATCCTGGGAGTGGATGTAGGCTGCATACAGAATCATACCCCACAACTGTACAGATGAGGCCAGAATGTCCAGTATATGTGCTCATATCTGCTGCATGCCCCCTGTCTAAGTCTGCGGGATGATCCCAGATGTTTAGCCTGCAAACAGGGAATACAAGTGATTGTCAAACACCTATGAGAACAAACCTGTCACTGAAGAAATCCCCGAAACTGTTAGGAGAGTAATATTTCAAGTATGTCCTATCTACACTCCCATGTTATCAAACTGTGACCAGAGTGTGTACAGTAACAGAGTGAGATGGTTGTGCATAATACTAATGCGTAATTTGGACTTTTGTGTGGCAACAGTCAGGTAGTGCTAACAAACATTGCTCCCACAGGTATGCCGGATATGAACACTGTGCTGAGAAATACAGACCATAATAACCTGTACTGGTACTGTTCATGCTGGTATTGTAGGGAACTGTGAGTGTTGCAGTTTTTCTGAATAATAAAGTATCACTGATCACTGTCACCCACACTGTGCTACATAATATAACTGTGTAGGAAAGCATGTATATGTGTGTGTCAGGTCACTAAAGGTGGAAGAGGGTAATATTCTAGATATGTCCCGGCACACAAGCATGTGGTAAACACATGGCCAGAGTTTGTGCAGAAAGAGTTGGATAGCTATGTGCACAACATCAACCCAGAATCTGGGAGTATGTGTAGAAACAGTTAGTTAGTGTTAACAAACAATCTCTCCACAGGTATACCAGGTAAGAGGTGTATACTGCAGGTAAAACCAGTTCATGTGTAATGATGATGACAGCCATATCACTGTCCAAACTAAGGCTATAGGGTAGTGTAGTAAGACTTGTAAGGTACAGATAACAGCACTGACTAGGAAAGTAATGTAGACTACAGGAATATACTAGTTTTTAATTGACATCTTTCTCTCCCCCCACCATATCTCCAACAAGAATCAACATACCTACCCCAACTGGTATGTAATGACACCTATGTTCTGATACTGTCCAATTGTTTGATAAATATTTTAATGGTTCCCATGCATGTGCCATATTGAATTATTCCAACATTGGGAGCATGGTGCCATCAATGTACCTGCATGCTGTTCTTATTACTACTGTGGTCCCATATATGCATGTGTTCTGTTTGCTATGCAACTGCTTCATATCTGGTGTCTGGGTAAATGGGAATATCAATGTATGCTGTTATACTTAACCCTGGAATGTGTTGACTATTACTAACCGACATATGATGATGAAATCTAAACACTATAGCATGCTTGGGAAGGCCGGTTCCAGCAGACCAACCTGTCCCACCTCAGCTGGTAGTGGCACTGGGCACCAGCATGTCTGAGGCTCAACCCGGGACCTCCCTGTCCATTGGTCCTGCACCACCTTCAGGTGGAACCACCTTTAGGGGATGGGGCTAACCCCCTCCCGGGAGTGGGTGCGGACAGGCACCTGTCACCCATCGCCAGGTTGGGTTATGATGCTTAGAGAGATCAACTAGCAGTTTGGTGATCTTCTACGCCAGCTCAAGGGCCGAGTCATGATTAGAGAGTCAGCCTGGCTCTGTGACTCAGCCCCCAGCACAGCCACCTTCTGGGCTGTGAAGGTGCAGTGGTGACTGCCCATGGGTGGGGACCTCAGTCCCACTGTTTCCACTAGGGGGCTCATGGGCTTCTGATTTCCCAGCACCCCTCCCCATCAAGGTGTTTACCCCCCAACATGTGTCATATACTGCCCCTGTATGCGTCTTTTTTGTCTTGTCTGTTAACCTACCCAACCTACCTCCCCAAATATACCTACTACCCCTCCCCAACATCCCACTCTCACCTGAAAAAAAAAGGGCAATCTGTTCCCACAAAAATCTTGCCCCATACATAGCTATTCATTTCACACATGTGTCCACTGGACACATGTAATCCAGTCTAATTGGCATCACAACTTATTTTTGTTGTCTTCACCCCCTTCCAGGGGTTTGAGTGTCCAAATCAACCTCCAAATTCAGTGTATATGCACAGCTGTTGTTGTAGAAGAAATGGGCAGCTATGGACCTTTCTTACATACTTCCTGCACATCCCTGGCTATTTTCCCTACTGTCTTTCCCTCTTTGTGCCCCTTTTTTCATCATTTTCCTATCAACCCCTTTTTCTTTTCTTTTAAAGAAATTAGCGTGGGGTAAGCGGGAGTAAGCACTTTTAAGCAGCAGTAAGCGGGTTTAAGCCTGTTTACGTAGGGGTAGGCAAAGCCTACACAGGTTAAGCAATTTAGAAGCTGAGTATAAGAAACTGTATCCGGACGTTAGCAGTGCTTACAGCTGTGCAAACCTGCTTACAACTGCTCAAAAGTGCCTTAATCACTCTGTATCCAACGGCCTTTGTTCCATTCAGCAACAAAATAAACAGCCTCAACAAGGCTCGAACCCAGGACACTCCACACCATAGACAAAGTGATTTACTACTAAGCCATGTCAGATATACATAATTCTGATGTATTCACAAACATATCATCCAGCCCAGGCATTCAACAGTACAGGGAATGTATTCCAACATTTAGATGTATGTGTGTGTGTAAATATATTAATATCTAAACAGATACAACATATCTATATATGTAGATATATGTATATATATATATATATATATATATATATATATATATATATATATATATATATATATGTGTACAGAAAGATATACATGAATAGGTATACCCCCTCCCCCCACAGCCAAACACATTCTCCCTGCAATACACTACCAAGTGTTGCAGATCCCATTACCAGGACCTGACACAACATGGGCACAAGATGTTAAGAGTACTAGATCCCACCTGTATGATGTCAGGCTGGTATTGGTAACATATCATGCAGTACAGTCTGGCTCCCATAGGAAATGTACAATGTGGAAGCTATCAACATCCCCAGGATACATATACACTGACACATATATGCCGATACGGATAGACACACACACACACACACACACACACACACATATATGTATATATATATATATATATATATATATATATATATATATATATATATATATATATATATATATATATATATATACATATATATATATATATGTATATATATATATATATATATATAAATATATATATATATATATATATATATATATGACTACACATACACACACAGAGATATGTACAGTAAGATACATATGTAGAAGGTGCACACAATATGGAACAGCCACTATGCCTACAGTTAACACCTTAACAACTGGACACTGTATGAGTCACCCATACAAATGACAATTCTGCAACATATACCCACAGAGAGCTCATAGGATATAACACCACACACAGGTTTGCATATAGTTTTATATGCCATGTCATATAGCTGTTCAGTCACTGACATCCATATAAACAGAGTAATTTTATTTATTTTTATTTGTTTAACATTTGTTAACCAGGAAAGTCCGACTTGGAATAAAGCCAATTTTCAGCAGAGGCCTGGGGAGAAAGGCTCCAGATGCATGTCTTTGTAATGTGAGAGGAAACTCACTTGAATGCAGGGAGGACATGCAGACTCCACACAGAAGGCACCCCAGCCAAGAATCAAACTGGAGAACTTCTTGCTGTGAGGCAACAGTGCTACCACTGCATCGTCCAGGTGCACAGTAATGCAATTGTGAAACAGTTATACTAATACAGTAGTCTGAAAAGGTTCACAGCTGTTGCTGTCCAGGCCAAGCCCTTTGAATAGTACAATAGTAAAGACAGACTGGGCCACAGGATACCAAACAATCAACAGTAAGTAATGCAGGTGTATAGTTCAGCAGCCTCTATCCACACTCTGTACACAATCACTAGGTGGTAAAGACTTCAGTTGACACAATTGGATGTAACTGTTACATAACAAGGCATAACTGACGCCATCACAAGCACACTGACAAACAGAACAGTCTGTATGGCAGGAGGCAGTAGGCCTGCATTAACTGCATTATGTAACTAATGTAAATATAGGTGAATTGTATGGTACTGTACACCCAGATACCTTAAGGCAGCTCACCCCTGATACCCTCACATTTTGCAACAGCCTAGGTTATTTATGGTGCATCCCCCACACCGCAGACTCAGTAATACAGGGCCATATACCACTGTTACATACACTGGCTGCTGGAGTGCAGAAGGGCACACATGCATTGTGTAGGTGAAGCCCACACATATATGGCCCCTGCCCCACCGTACGTGTGGGGGGTACAACAGTAGTGGATTGATGGCAGGAATGGCAGCATGATATACTCACAGCCCATTACAGAACAATCCCTGACAGCATGTCATATGTGCAAAGCTTGGTATGTAGGTGGAGGACAGAGGTTGGAACACAGGCCCATATGTGGAAAACTCTTGCCATACACTAAGCAAGTCACTGGTGTTACAGGATAGCCTGCAACATGCCCTTAGTCAGGGATTTAAGGTTAGGAAAGTAAATGGATGTAGCTATGTACTGATAGCACTCAACACACAAGCTGCCAGTGAAATATCTGACACAGGACCTGTGTGGTGGACAGACAAAACATGATAGGCACACCTCTGGCCATCAAGAGGGTAGGCCCATAGTTGAGAGATATGCAGACAGACTGCATTCCAAGGTAAACTAGTATGTACACACAAACCCTGTAACACCAGTACTATACAAAGCATAACACAACTCTGCTCACACTCTGTCTGTAGTTCTGGAACCTCCTACAAATATGTAACTGGCCTGAGTGTGCCGCTTCCCCTGTAAGAGGTATTGCTACCTGCTGTTTGTAACACTGATGCCCACACCCAGGAAGGATGTCCATCACACAGGAAAGGTAAATGGACCACGCCCACATGACGTAGGGATTTATAGTAGGTGGTTGCCATGGCAGTGGTAACTGGAAGTACTACACAGCAAGCTGCATACAGTTAGCAAGTGGAGGACACTGATTGTAGAGTACAACACCCCTTTTGGAATGTACCTCACAAGACATCTCCAGCAGCTGGAAAGTCCACAGAAGTAACTCACAAAGAGGATTACTGGCCTCAAACAAATGCCCTACACTGACCATCTCAAAAAAACTCTAGCTTTACTCTGTAGCATATCGCCTACTCCGAGGTGATCTCTGCCTAACATATAAAGCTATGTCAAACCCAGAGCTGTTGGACATGCTACACCTAAATAAATCCCAATCCCTCTGGGCTACATGCTCTAGGGACCTAAACCTTGTCACCACAATAAACAGGACATGCTGGAGGGATAGATTCCTGTCCCAGAGACTTCCCATACTGTGGAACAGGCAGTCCATCTATGTCAAGCAAAGTTCTTCATTAGCACTCTTCAAGAAAAATCTTGATAAGTGAATGGGAAATAGGAAATACACCCCGGGGATCACTTCTGTATCTCTGCTCGACAGTGGCACAAGAAAATAACTTTCTTGGGTGGTGTAAGCCAGTGTACCTTGCTGGCTAGGCTTAAGTAGGCCCTTGGGCCAATAGCCTACTACCTACCTATGAACCTATGAACCTATGTGGTGATATCACACTTGATCCAGAACTATCCAGTGTTGTTTGGCAACAGGAGAGGACCACCCTCTGGAACAACCTAATTCACAGGGTCAATGATGCCAGACTGCACAACCGCAGTTATGAGCAGGTCCAGCATCATTGTACTGACCTGCTTCACAATACCTTTCTGCATGCTGCTGCAGTCCGAGGGGATCACCTCACCATGGGGGGGGGGGGCATGCCATCCATCCCCCCTGACAAATGTGGAGGAGCTCCTGGCCAGCCTCATGGTACCTGCCCGTCCAAACAGCCATCAACCACTGGACTCATTTGTGGAGGTGGGTGTCACCCACACACCAGCCAAGGAGCATGCAGGTAAGGACACAGGGCACATCAGTAGACCACAGTTGTGTATACATCCATATTGGTACAGATAGATCATGCATATCTGACATGTCATAGATATATTGTGTTGCTGCATTGTAGTGATAAACAGATGTCCACATGTGGTAGTATCATGGGAATGTACCATTGATATATTGTAATACTGCACCCACCCTGTAGCACTGCCACAGGTGTGGCCACTGACATTGGATCTCTCACCCTCTTATGTAGGTCCCTCCAAGATACCACCAAGGCATCAGCCTGTAGCTGGTGAGTATGTTTTATGTAGATGCTTGCCAACACAACTGGCATGTAATGGCGATGGTATATTCCATGCACACATCTAACACACCTACCCTGAATGCATGCTATACGTGTGCATGTATTGTTGCTGTGAAATGCATGGTCTCACAGGGGTGACCATGATGATGTACTGGAAGGGTATGTCAGACACCTGCATGATAACTAACATCCTGTCATTGCAGAATGTGTTTACAGGTGGTAACGTACTGGTGGTAGACATGGCCTGCAGTTGAGACATGTTCGGAACAACACCCATATATAGTGTAATACCAGTGTATATACCTGTAGGACAATGGCAACTGCTGCAGAGATACACTATGGCATAAGGCATTACAGTAGTCCACATTATCAGCTGGGTTTAGGCTGCAATGTGTGGTGTTCAGTGTATGGGACACTGCACAGTGACACATGTGTAGGGCTTACTTGTCATGCATCTGCATAAAGGCTGAAGGAGGGGGAGGGTTCAGCATGACACACCAGTGCACTGCAGCAGGGATCCTTAGGATGCTAGTAATGGTCCTATCTGCACATAGTCAGGTTCAGGACCTGTGGCAGCTGTAACCCTACCCACACAGCAATAGTGACGGTAGTGTGTGAACACCATGGGATGTGCACATGAGTAGACCTTGCAATTATGCCAAGGTATGCTCTGATGGTTGTAAGAGTATTGGATTGGTCATACATGGTCTGTTGATGTTGACAGCTGTAAATCAGGCATCAGGTATTCACCAATGACAACTGTCCACATATCATCCCAGGTATGTGTTGCTGATAACATAGGAGCTGTGAGAAGTACAGCTGACAAAACTGGCACAGTACTACACATTCTTCAATGGGTTGTACACCTGTTAGTTGTGGTGCACATTACATGGCAGGGTGCAGAACAGGTGCACAGCAATACTGTGTACATGGTTCTGATGCACACAGTGGCTGTAAAACAGTGTACCACAGTACTGCAGTGTAACATGTTGTAGGGAGTAGAGTGTAATGCATATATGGCAGGTAGTGTAGCCATCCAGCAATGATGCCTTATAACTGTTAGTAACATTGGTTGGATGTGGTCTCTTTAATGTTATCCATTTGTGTTGTAGGTGTACATGTGTCAGCACTAGGATGCCCTGTGCATATGATGATACCTTTGCCACATCCCTGTCATCCATACTATGAATGCAGGGACAGGCTGATATGGTTCTGATTCACATGGTGACTGTACTACAGTGTACCACAGTACTGCAGTGCAACATGTTGTAGGGAGTAGAGTGTAATGCATATATGGCAGATAATGTAGCCATCCAGTAATGACGCCTTATAGCTGTTAGTAACACTGCTTGGATGTGGTCTCTATAATGTTATCCGTTTGTGTTGCAGGTGTACATGTGTCAGCACGAGTATGGTCTGCAGTCATACTCCACAACAGTGTATGTCACTGTGGTGACACCATTGCTGTGACATATCTGGGGCACAGATGAACACATGTCACAGGTTACTAAACTGGTTATTGCCTGTGCCACATGGATGGGTGGACCGCTGTGGTGGGTATACCCTGTATCCTGATGTAGACCGATCCACATACACGTACACTGTTACTTCGCAACACTGGGAGTAGACCCCTACCTAGCTATGTAGTGATACTGATGTGTGTGGCTAACATTGCACACACGACACAGCATTTATGGTGAGGTGTGACCCAGGTTACATGCAGAACATCCCCAGACATGTACATTTTGCTAATGGGGGACATGATGGGTGTATTTGGACAATACGTAGTGTGACATACCGTCATATACACATTTACAGACTCATAACAGCCAGACACACATCCGAGATACCAGGACCTATCATTGCTAACTAACCTGACAGTTTGTCCAATGTGGTACAGGTAGGCTGCACACATCACATGCATAACTGGCTTGGATTGTGGTAACAGTTACCTGTATGGCTTATGGTGACAGTGGTAACCATAACATGGTACATGGGACATATACTGGGTGTACCTTGGTGTAATGATGGTGTACACATCCCTCACATCTCCCAGTGGATATTGTACTCCCTGAAACCCATTATGACACTCTGCCATACCCACCATCACACATTGGCTGCAACTGCAATACAACCCATAGTATACCCCAACAGTGTTACTACAGGGATATGCATCTCATGCACATGCCACATGCGTAGTATGGTATTGCATTGTCATGCCTCACCTATGGGCAGCAACAACACTATCTGTACTACTGTGTGGCAGTGAGTATTGTAATAGGAGTATGTGGCCTCGGAATGCTGCCCCCTACAGATATACGGACATGCACACCTACACACACATGCCAGAACACAATGAGTATCCCATGCTTATCACCCCATTTGTCAAACACTGCTGTGCTGGCACTGTAAGGCTCATATAGCCGGTATAGGGGAGAGCTTAACAGGGTACATGTAATGTCCCATACAGCAACAGCCATAACTGACTATGGCAATGGGTTGTGAAGGCCCTCATGGCATTCCCAAGTACAGGTGTGCTAACACACAGACAATTCAGAACTATTCAGCATCAGCGTCTTCCTTTTCTTCCACGGAAAAAGAAACTGTTACCAAAAATGTTTCTTTTGCAAGAACTGTTGCTCCGAATCGAGTCATTGACAGGGACATTGTAGAAGCCTCTAATGAAGCTTCTAATCTCACCACAGCGGAGAATATGAATTTTCAAAACGATAATTACAACAAGGAGAGAAACGGAAGAAACGGCAGAAAGGGGCGAAATCGCTACAAATGAAGGTTTGAGAACATTTACACCTAATGGAACTTGTTATAATGCTAGCTCATTAGAATGTGTTAATCTATCGGATTTGTGTTTAAATCATGATATGTTGAGTGTTTTACATAAGGGGAGCAAATTTGTTCCCACTATTTTTCCTTCATTTGCTGACATTTATTTAGAAGTGAAAACATTCATCCGTAAGCTCTTATTAAGAGTGTATTTTAGTAAATTCAAAAATATGAATGTAAATGTGAATGCTACTGCTTCTAATTTAACTGAAGTTCAAAATGGAGTGTTTAATGAAATTGATTTTGATGAAAGCTTAATGAATTTATCTGTATATAATTATGAATATGATGATTTTGACTGCTCTTTGGAAGAAGGGGATGATTGTTCAATTTGCCTTAACACTGACATTGACTCTAGTGTTAATTATTTGACAGGATATGGAAAGTTAATGATGCCTAAATTTAGAAATGTTAGAAGTAAATTTACACCTACCATTTCTATACCAGCTATTTCAGTTTTTCAAAAAGTTGTTTTAAAAGAAACAGAGTTAATGTTTAAGGAATTTTTCAGAGAGAAAAAACAATTTAACTTAAGTAAAGGTGAATGGCAGGCCTTAAAAAATCTTAAAACAATGAAAAATGATTACATATTCAAATGTGCTGACAAAGGGGGTAATTGGGTTATCTTGAATAAACCTGATTATTGTTTGATGGTTAATAGATTGCTCTCTAACAGTGAAGAATATATTAAACTTGATGGGGACCCTGTTAAATTCTATAATGAGGAATTGTTAACTCTTTTGGAAAGGGGAGAACGACTAGGATTTTTCTTGCATGCTGATATTAAGAAGATGTATATAAAGGACCCTCGTACACCTATATTATATGCTCTTCCAAAAATCCACAAAGACTTAATGGAGTCCCCTGGTAGACCAATAGTATCAGGGATAGGCTCTTTTTTGGAGAATGTCAATGTCTTTTTGGACTTTCAGTTGAAAATCTATTTAAATAGAGTGCGCGCTCATATCAGTAACACTCAAGATTTGATTAATGAAGTATCCAAAATTTTTTGGAATAATGACTTCTATTGGGTGACTATTGACGTTAAGTCCTTATATACAAACATTGATATCAGATGGGGGCTTGAAGCCATTCAGAATATGTTAGGTGAAGGTCCTAGGACTAGTTTTTTGATTTCCCTATTGGAGTTTTGTTTAACTCATAATTATTTTGTATTCAATGATGAGTATTTTTTACAAATTAAGGGGACGGCTATGGGAGCTGCTTATGCTCCCACTTATGCCATTATATATATGGACTCCTTTGAAAAGAAATTTATTTACCCCTCAGACTTCTTTAAACACAAAGTTATCTTGTATAAGCGCTTTATAGATGACTTAATTTTTATATGTAAAGGGGATGTATTAGAATTCTGTGAATTTTTTGAATCTTTGAATGCTAATGAACATGCTCTTTCATTTTCGTATGAGATCAATAGGAATCAAATCAATTTTTTGGACCTAACCCTATTTGAAAAAAATAATATTGTTGGATTTAGACCCTACAGGAAAAGTACGTCAGTTAATATGTTTTTACATGCTACCAGCATGCATCCCCCTCATTTGTTAAGAGCTCTGCCTCTTGGAGAATTTAAAAGAATATATCAGCATACTAGTATAGAATCTGAGTTGGATCATGAGTTGAATGAGGTATTTCTTAGATTATGTGAAAGAGGGTATGAAAAAAAGCAATTATTTACAAGTATGAATAATGTTATGAATAAGCATAAAACATTCAGGAAGTTAGAAAGGAATGTTTCAGATTTAACCAAAAAAGATAGAGACGTGGAAGAGGTATTTTTTTGTAACTAGGTATACAGCTTTTTCTGAAAAATATGTCTCTATAATCAAAAGATTTTGGCATTTGATTAGTGAGGATGACTATATAGGTGAGCTTTTTCCTGATCACATAACGTTTTCATACAAGAAGGGAAAGAATTTAAAAGAAATATTAAATAATAACCTCTTAATAAAAAGAACTTCTCATACTACTGATCTGGGATCCTTCAGATGTGGTTCCTGTAGTTTATGTGATAGAATTATTGATGTTAGGTCTATTAATAATGTTAACCATTACCCCAAGCACTACTTTAATTGTAAATCTATTGGCGTTGTATACACACTTACTTGTAGTTGTAATAATATATGGTATATTGGACAAACAAAAAGAATGGTCAGGGTTAGAATTCTAGAACATTTAAAGGATATTCGGAATTTAAATTTATCTAGCCCAGTTGCTAAACACTTCTTTGAAGCTCATGAAGGTAAATCTGATAGTCTAAAATTCAGCATTTTGGGTAAACCTTTCTGTTGTAGAGGTGACAATATTTGTGATAGATTATTGGAGCTAGAAACCAGGATGATTTTGAAGTTCAATACCCTAAAACCTTCTGGACTCAACTTAGAATTAGGAATGTGATGAATGATTTGATGAATTAATTAACATTAGGAATATTTTTTGATAACAAAAATTACATAATGGAATATATAACAGATCAATATGCTTATATTTATGTATAATATTATTAAATAAAACAAATAGTTAGTATTTTCTACATGTATATAATTTATTTGAATATTTATTTAATATAGTGTGATCACTTTAAATATATATAAGTTTTTTTCCCTCCTTTTTGGAAGTAATTATATAATTAATTGATTGATTGATCCAATTAGTATTTGTATAAATATTGCCATTGTGCTACATTGAATTGTGATCCTTTGAAGGCGAATTGCCGAGGTACCAGGTCTTTTGGGAAAGAAATAAAAGAAAAATTTCGCTGGATTAAGTATTGGCTGTTTGGTGTGTTTTCAGCTTACATGCAGAACATCCCCAGACATGTACATTTTGCTAATGGGGGACGTGATGGGTGTATTTGGACAATACGTAGTGTGACATACCGTCATATACACATTTACAGACTCATAACAGCCAGACACACATCCGAGATACCAGGACCTATCATTGCTAACTAACCTGACAGTTTGTCCAATGTGGTACAGGTAGGCTGCACACATCACATGCATAACTGGCTTGGATTGTGGTAACAGTTACCTGTATGGCTTATGGTGACAGTGGTAACCATAACATGGTACATGGGACATATACTGGGTGTACCTTGGTGTAATGATGGTGTACACATCCCTCACATCTCCCAGTGGATATTGTACTCCCTGAAACCCATTATGACACTCTGCCATACCCACCATCACACATTGGCTGCAACTGCAATACAACCCATAGTATACCCCAACAGTGTTACTACAGGGATATGCATCTCATGCACATGCCACATGCGTAGTAGGGTATTGCATTGTCATGCCTCACCTATGGGCAGCAACAACACTATCTGTACTACTGTGTGGCAGTGAGTATTGTAATAGGAGTATGTGGCCTCGGAATGCTGCCCCCTACAGATATACGGACATGCACACCTACACACACATGCCAGAACACAATGAGTATCCCATGCTTATCACCCCATTTGTCAAACACTGCTGTGCTGGCACTGTAAGGCTCATATAGCCGGTATAGGGGAGAGCTTAACAGGGTACATGTAATGTCCCATACAGCAACAGCCATAACTGACTATGGCAATGGGTTGTGAAGGCCCTCATGGCATTCCCAAGTACAGGTGTGCTAACACACAGACACTGCTATACTCAGTTATACACATATACATATGTCAGTACAGGGGTGCTTCCCTGCAGGTGGTCATAGCTGTATACCTAGCTATTGTCCAAGGGGAGATGGGTTGTGTGTACTGTGTTACCCTGCCACCTGCCAGGTGGCAGCAGGCATCTATCGACAGACACTACTGTTGTGACCCTCAGGGTGTGAATGACATGCATCAGCCAATCCTCCAGGTGCCTCCTGCATATGGCCACTGAGGTGATCAAGTTGACATGTATGCAACATGCATTACAACACATGGTTATTGTCAGTGATGGTGACCTATACCCAAGCATGTTCGGTTGACTGTAGTAGTGTAGTGGAGGTATCTGTGGCATGTGGTGCATACATGGTGACATCTCTTATATGTGCCACTTCTTACACAGCTGGCCAGACATGTCAGTGTCAATCAAGCTTAGGTTGCCTGTACATATCCCAGCTGGATACCTGCCATCTGCACATCAGTACAGGGACTGACAGTCATCAGCTTGGCAAGTAGCTATGCAGTAGCATGAGTGAGTTGACAGACATCTGACAACAATTTGTATGCCATAAGAACATGTCAGAAGCCCTCAGTAACATGTGCTGTACAGATGGTTGTCTACAGTTACATTCCACATGATGGACCATTACCAGTAAGGGGTATATACTGTGACACAGCTCACATACCAGGGATACAACAGGGAGGCCTCAGAGTGCAGCTATGCCTGCAGGTGTGCCTGTTGTCAGTCCTACATTTAGCACTCTGCACTTGCCTTGGTTAGCATTGTCAACAGTAGTACTGCCATGATACACTACATGCTAGTGTGACAGCATGTACACTGGGTTACTACCCCTGTATGTAACACATTCACATGGATAACAGTGCTGTACAGAGCTCATATACATCTGTGTCCCACACATGACACCCACACCCCTTGCTACTGTAATGACAGTACATAGGCGTATGTATTGCACATGGCATTACATACACTTATTACAGATGTCATTACCCTGCTATGTTATCAGACTGGGTGGTGTGACCTGGTTACCAGGGCTAAACCATGCTTAGCAAATCTCAACATTGGTGCAATATAACAGCTAAGCTGATTTGCGCACTGGTAAGAGAAGCCTACACTGTGTAAGCACCCATAAATTTACCCATAGATTAGCACTGCTTAGCTTTGTGCAAAACCGCACAAACCCACTTAAAGCTGCTCAAAATTGCCTTAACCACTCTGTAGCCAACAGCATTTGTTCTGCCCAGCAACAAAATGAACAGCCCTTGCAGGTCTTGAACCCAGGACCCTGTACACTAAAGTCACACCACTTACCCAATACACCGTGACCACTGTGTAGACTGCTGTTGTTTTACCAATATAGCTATCAATACACATAATGAGTAGTATTGAAGAATTGCCTTTACTTCCTAAATTGTGTAGTCCTTGTTATTAATATGACTGTTTCATCACATATGCTGTTTTATCATAATGTACATATAACAGATACATATGGTGAGATACATCTGGGAGGGTATACACAACCATGAGGGTTACACATAACATGAAAATGGTTATATACATATAATAGGTCTATATATGTCTCATACATATGTCTGTATACAAATCTGTATAGTGCAACTTATATATGGCCATGTGTACATCCCTTCATATGTATATATATATATATATATATATATATATATATATATATATATATATATATATATACACATATATGCATATATAGCTATATATGTATGCACATCCTATGTGTACAGTTATGCCTAGTGATGTTGGTATATATGTAGATATGTACAACTATATGTGCATACAGATCTATTATGATATACCTACCACTGTCAATAAATATGTAGATATCCATACATATATGTGCATATATATCTATCTGTATATGTGTAGACATATATTGCTCTGTATATGTATAAATCTGAGTTTTTATATGTGTATATATATATATATATATATATATATATATATATATATATGTACATATACATGTCCATCTATGTATGTCAATATGTATATGTGTATATATATATATACAGATATATGGATAATTAGATATACATATATGTTCACCATATGTCCTGAACATGGAGTGAAGCCCTACCTCATCCCCAATTTCCCCAACTTCATAGTGCAAGGGGATATCAGGTATGTATTGCAGGTATATCTGTAGACTATTGCTACTGTCATAGGGATTGTCTTCACAGACACAGTGTGTGTGAGAGGTCACATCTGCTTTTAACATGTGCACCACTGGCTACTGACAGACATCCTAAGGACATCATAGTACAGTACCACTCATAGCACAGTAATGCTCCTGTGGACTACTACAGAGATCTGACCAATATATGTGGACAGTCTGGCACACTCTGGACAGTTCAGAGGTATACACAGAACCCCTTAGTGCAAGATATGTGGACCAAGTCTGACAATGTGAATGTTAACAGCCATGTAGATGGGTATAGCACATAACTACTGGTATACATATGCCCCCATAGGTGATGCATTCACACAACCCTGTCTGTCCTGACACATAACTGCTGGTATAGAGGAATCATGGCCATATACTACCCATTAGTTATTGACATACATCTGTACAGCATCCCACTGTTTTGTCATACATGACTGTTATGGTGGCCCAGCAGCAGTACAGCTGGCAAGTATCTGGACATGACATCTCACTAGGTAAGTACACTAAGCTGCTAGGCATGTAACAGAGCACTGTGCAGGCTACAGGCAGACTGGGTCCACACTGGCCTACATTTCCTATGGGGGAGTACACATGTACCTGCATATATAGCAGGCTCTACAGGCATGTCACAGCACAGAGTAATGGACACCTGTTTAAAAGTGCATAACCACAACCAATGTGAACACAGCCACAGCCACATATGAAACGCTAGTGTACTATTACAGTATATGGACTATCTGTTCAACACCTTCTTCATATGTGCCACTCACACACTAACCTTACATATACCAGGTCATTCCACAGTGTGGTCCGATGGCTGCCTGTGGTATGGGACATGTGTGTGTTTGGCCCTACAAACATGTAAGCCAATAGGGTAACATACAGTGGAGCAGCATGTAACATCAGATAGACCAGGACCAAGAACAATGACATCTACCACAGTCTGTACACAGCCCAAGGTACATATTAAAAATGCGCACACTGTCAACAGTCACCATAAGTACACAGACCTCAGTACTGTACACACAATCACAGAATGTCCAGGTTATGTCAACAAATATAACCCCTACTATAAATAACATGTGTAGCAGTCTGATATCTCACTGGCTTATCAGATATGATGTCAATAAATATGGTGTACATCACATATGCACCTGTTACTGCATGACATATGTACAAAAGTTGGCAGAGTTGTGGCTGGAGGCACGAACACAGGGCCATTATTGACATGTTGCTGTGAAAACCTCAAACATCTACTGTTGTAATAGGGTTTGTTGCAACATATGTCCTATGAGGGATATGAAGTCAGTAACTCTCATGGCTGTCTCCATCTACAGACTTCAATCCTCACACTACCTTCTGCAGTTCACATATAGGTGCTCTGTGAGTAACACAAGAAACAAAAGGCACCACACACTGCCCAGTCTGCAGATGACCCTATTGATGGGGGTTTCCTCATAAACATAGCACTGACATGACAGGTATTAAAACATGTAGGACAGCCATATCCACACACACCCTGTTAAACCAACATTACTCAAATTGCAGTATAGCAACACTTACAGTCTGTAGTCAAGTCAGGCACACCCCCCTCCTGTGTGTTGGCCTGTTTCCACAGTGTATGTTGTTAGAGGTAAATCCCCAATCCATCTGTTATGCTGTTTGCCAAACAACAGATCTAGTTCCTGCTAACAGTGAATGAAACATCCCACCACCAACATGATGTGCCTAGATACTGGAGTGTGTTTCCATGCAATTGGTATGGGAATGTTACCACAGCTGTTCCACATGTAATCAGCTAGAAGAGGGCTGCAATTTGTGCAGAGGCCATCAGCTGATCATGAGCAGCACTTACAATACACATGCTGCTGCCTAATTAAAGCAGGTGTTGGTCTCCACATCCACCAAAGAGGGAGTGAGAGAGGCAGGCAGAGGCAAAATAAAGTCAGGGAAGGGTGGGAGAGTAAAACCTAAGCATGTCTATGTCACACATCTACCGGCACAAGGTATCAAACCCCTGATGACTATGTACTACTATCACATTTCTATGCAGTTATCAGATGCACCATATAGGTTATATGTTGAGGAGCCCTCAAAACATATATGTGATGGTGAGTGGCATCTGCAACAGGGATACGGTAACTATACTGTAGGTGTAGTACACATGCCTGTCTGCATGAACAGGTGCCAGTATCAACACAGCCACACTCTCACAGGGACGCACACACATTGACACACATGGCAAGGCCAGGAATACAACTCATCACTAGTGAAATTGCCACAACACATTACTGTGCAGGTATCACATGCACCACAGGGGTCATACAGAGGTTATATGGACAAAGGGTATGTGGAAGTGTCTGACATTGGGCAGCATGCTTCAGTATGCCAATGGGAGTTGTAGTGAGTGTGAATGTGATCATACATATCCTACAACACACACACACACACACACACACACACACACACACACACACACACACACACACACACACACACACACACACACACACACACACACACACACACACACACGCACACACAGGGTGCCAGTACTGACATGCATGTGTGCATTGCTTCACGGGTGTGTAGTGGTCGACTGTGCCAGACAGCTATACAAGGCTAGGTGATGGGTATACCTTGGTATCAGCCCACATGACACTGATCTGTATTGTGGCTAAAGGGTGTAGTTTCAGGATTTGCCCACATAGGTGGGTTTTGTATTCACCATCCAGTCACCTGGGTGACTATTATGTGGCAAATGCTGTGCACTGCTTGCCATGTATGTGTTCCTTAGTCCATGACATGGACGGTGTCTGGGATGTGCAGACCTCCCACATGCATATACAGTGACATGTGGAACTGTACCTGGGGTGTCTAGCCCATGTTGTGCACACAGATTATCATCAGATGTGCCAGTCCTGGCCTCATGTGGCAGGAACTGGTAATGGACAGCAGGTTTACCCTGTACTTATATTGATGGCATGATACTGGCATTCCCTGGTGTCAGTGGCATCTGTCCATACAGGGCATGTTTTCAGGCATGGTATGTCCTTTGTGGGTCATATTTGATGGCACCACAGGTGTTGCAGGTGTCCATTGGGGAACATGGGAAGGTGCACTGTCGGAGTGTGTGTGCCTATTGGACAGATGGACAGGGTGCCATGCCTTCTGTAGCCCACTGCAATCACATCATATTTGCTATCAGCGGGCAATATGCAGGGTACTACCAACATAGTGGCTGTTGCCTAGGCAAGTGTGTATGTATGTGTCTGTGTGTGTCTGTGTGTGTCTGTGTGTGTGTGTGTGTGTGTGTGTGTGTGTGTGTGTGTGTGTGTGTGTGTGTGTGTGTGTGTGTGTGTATGAGACATGGCTTGAGAGTGTTCTCTGGGTAATACTAGGGTTCCTAACTTTGTTTGCCTGGCCTTGATGTCACATGTATGGGTATGGATTAGCACCCCAGCCTCTCGGCTAATTCACATCTGTTATCCCTGTATGATGGACATTGTAATATATACTAGGGTCACCATATAAGAAATTTGCAAAACCCGCTCCACCTTGAGCCCAGTTGTTACACATTCACACCCACCTCCACACAGGATATGAGTTACACACACACACACACACACACACACACACACACACACACACACACACACACACACACACCTGTCATGTCTGGGATTTGAACTCCTACCTAACTAGTTTATTACACTACAGTACTACACAGTTATAGGACTCACCATGGAAAATACTGGAGTACTTCCTCTCCAAAGGTGTATTTCAATTGGATGACATCAACAGGATTGCCAAAGTCGGGTATTTTAATTGTGAGTGTGGCTAGGCTAAAATGCATTGCTCCCTACACAGACATTGAAACATACAAAAATATCCACAACTGACATGTGTGGGAATAGAACCCCTACCAGAATTATATAATACACCACAGCATGAAGCTGTTATAAGATGCACCATGGGGATTACTGGATTACACCTTCCCCAAAGGTGTATTTCACAATGAATGACATCAGCAGGATTGCCAAAGTAGGACATTTGAATTGTAGTGAGTGTGGCTAGGCTAAAATGTATTGCTCCCTACCCAGACACACGCACACACACACACACACACACACACACACACACACACACACACACACACACACACACACACACACACACACACACAGTTGCCATGTCTGGGATTAGAACTCCAACCTAACTAGTTTATCGCACTACAGCAGTACTGAGGTATAGGACGCACCACAGAGATTACTGGGCTACAGCTTTCCAAAAGGTGTATTTCACAGTATATGACATTAGCATCCTTGACAGAGTAGGGCATTTGAATTGTAGTGAGTTTGACTGGCCTAAAAAGCATTACTCTCTACACAAACAGTGACACACACTCACACACACACACACACACACACACACACACACACACACACACACACACACACACACACACACACACACACACACACAGCTGCCATGTCTGGCATTAGAACTCCTACCTAACTAGTTTATCACACTACAGCAGTACTCAGTTATAGGACTCGACATGGAGAGTAATGAGCTGCAGCTATCCAAAAGGTGTATTTCACAGTGTATGACATCAGCAGCCTTGACAGAGTAGGGCATTTAAATTGTAGTGAGTGTGACTAGCCTAAAAAGCATTGCTCTCTACACAGACAGTGACACACACACACACACACACACACACACACACACACACACACACACACACACACACACACACACACACACACACACACAGTTGCCATGTCTGGGATAATCCTACCTACCTAACTAGTTTATTACACTACAGCAGTATGCAAGTGTAGGACACGCCATGGAGATTACTGGGCTACAGCTTTCCAAAAGTTGTATTTCACAGTGTAAGACATCAACAGCCTTGACAGAGTAGAGCATGTGAATTGTAGTGAGTGTGACTAGCCTAAAAAGCATTGCTGTCTACACGGACAGTGACACACACACACAGTTGCCATGTCTGGGATTAGAATTCCTACCTAAGTAGTTTATCACACTACAGCAGTACACAGTTATATAGCACCATGAAGATTACTGCCCTACACCTTTCACAAGGGTGTATTTCAAAGTGGATGACCTCAGCAGGATTGTCATAGTACGGCTATGGGGAGGGCAGTGTGTGTATATGGGCCATAATCCATTCATCTAGAGGTTGACACACCACATGCGGGCACATACAGGGTTATATTCCACAGGTACGTGTATACAGCTGCTAGATGACTACTTCCTTGTACAGTCATGTTGCACAGCTAGCAATTGCACCACATAGTCCATCATGTTGACAGATAGCTAAAGTCTACAATGAGTGACATCTGAACTTCATGTGGTTGTAGCCATTTGGCTCTATGCTAGGTGGGACAGTCCTCATAATGGATGGCCCCTTGTGACAGTTACTCTATTCCACACATCTGTGTATGTCTACTTGTGGCCTATTATAGTGTGTTGTCCTTGGATATATGCCTGCATTCCTATACAGTGTGTGTGCAAAGCATGAGTGCTGCATACTGAGGAGTGTCTGCACTAACATCTGCAAATGCCAGATATGCCTGGTCCACTGTTGTTTGCAGACATGGCCTTCATTTGTTTAAGTGTGTGAGTATGCCCAATATGACCTTTTGGTATGTTGTTGGCTGACATTGCCCTCATTTCTCTAAGTGTGTGAGCATGCCCAGTATGCCCTTCTGTATTGAATGTGTGGATCGAATCCAGGTAGGTTTTACTGCAGTGCAGACCTTTGTGTTGTACACCTATAGGTAGCATACTGTTCTGCAGGGTATCCATTAATCATTTGGCAATATGGTGACAAACTGTGCAGGGGATAGTGTGTACTATAGGTGATTGTGTCTGTGCTGCTTCAGCTGCATGGTACTGCTGTTAGCAGAGATATTCAGACATGTATAGTGTTATACACAGTGATGTTTTCTGTCCTCATGTACTGTCAGGTGGACATTCTTGCTCACAGGGATGACTTGTGGGACAAGGGTGACTGCAGCTGTGTCCGGTATTCTGGACAGAAACCTACATATTCATGGTAAATTATGCCATTCTGGAGGGGGAGCTGCAGACACTTGGTGCTGGGTTTGTGTATCCAGTTCAGCACCTTGGTACAGTGCTGGCAGAGAATCCCATACTTGTCCACCCATCAACATGGCAGCATGGCCTTATCTTGCTGTGGCAACACCTCACAGCTGTACAGATTTGCACATGTTAGCCAGAGGCAGGGGCCATGGCTCAGGACATTTACCCTATTGTGGTGTACGGGCAGGTGTGTAGCCACCCATTTATGTGTTTGCAGCCAGGGATAGTGTGCACACAGCTTGATGTCGGACCCTGCACATTCCATGCTGCCCATGCTCCCACACCCCCCCCTCTGTTATTCTAACCTCTTCCATACATTACGCATACATTCTGTGATACCTTCCCAAAGGGTATCACCACATCACAGGTGTGTGTTAGTGTTGGTCCACAGTTCATGCAGCGGGACATGGTGGACATGTTACTATGGTTTGTCCACATGGCCTTGCATATGGCTTAAATGGAGTGTGTTATGTTATTTGGGTGTCCTTGACATAACATGTACTGGCAGTATGTGTGAGGCATGGGCATTTGACAGGCACCTGTGGGGCATTAGGTGTTGATGTGGCTAGCATTCTCAGGCCTACACATACCTTGATATCCACTGGGATGGGTTCCCCTTGGTCAGTTCGATGTGTCAGGCATGGCTGGCACAGCTCAACAATTTGCTGTAAGAGGTTCCTATCCACCCTATAGCGCTCCACTATCTCCAGCTCATGTAGCCCCTGGTAGGTTACCCTGGGTCTGTACACTCTTCTCCATCTCCTCACTGTGGGTTGATTGGCAGAATTCACATCCTCACCACCCTCAGCCTCTTGCACATGTTGTTCTGTGTTGCCTGCTGCAGCCCCTGTCATTTTATAGTTTTGTTTGTTAAAAGTTCCCCGCTTGTATACACCGGTGGTGTAGAGTATGGGAAAAAACAGAGGGGAATGTCTTTGTATAGTTTATAGTAGTGTTCTGGGCTGGGCTGGTCTGCTGCCTGTGTAACTGGCTGATTCTGATACATTTCACCTGCCAGCTATGCTAGTTCTCCTTGATTACATTCCTACTGCTGTTTTCCTTTCCCATTGCCTTCCTTTTAAAGCCTGGGGGCACACTACACAAACAGAGTGCTCAAATGTGCAGAGTGCTGCTATTTCCTGGGTTAACTTTTGTTTTCTTCCTTTAAAACCCAGTGCGCTGTACACACACCCACTTAGGCAATGTAAAGAGCACTGGGCAGATTCAGACACACCCCCTTGCTTAGCTGTGCTAAGCTAGGAGCAAACCCGAGCCACAGTGCTCCAATCCACTTACAGTATGCCTGACACACTCCCCTATGATGTCAGCTACCTCCTAGGCTTGCAGCTAGCTATTCCTACTCTTACACTGTTGGGACCTGACTAGCATACTGGGGAAAACTGGGATTTACTATCATTCCCCTCATTTGCATAGGATTGCCTGCTAATGCTTAATTACATGTCTCACACTGAGCCTCCCCCTTTAGCAGCCACTACTCACTGGCCATGTTGTCTTCTGTCTGCCATTGACTTGCATGATAGAATAGTGATTTTAGTTAGAATGCTTATTTTAGGTTTATTTTATTATTTTCCCCCCGATCCAATTTGTGCGCCACGGCCCTACGCTTAAACAGCCGATCGGCTAAAAAAAATAAAAGTTGATTTTTGTATTTTCTGGCTGTTTGCAATGCCAGTGGCCTTATACTTGGCCATTGGCTTACTTTCTGACTGATATGCAGCCTTTATTTGGAACTGTCACAGCTCCATTTTGGATTTTGCAGAAATGTACTCGGTTACTAACTGAGTACATTTCTGCAGATTGCACTAGTCCTGCACGGCCGGTTTCAAGCTTCCTGGATCACAAATACACCTCATTTGCTTGTAATTCTCCTGCAAATAGGGTGATTTGCATAGAGGGGCTTAGTCCATGCAGGACTAGTGCAGGAGTGCTCGTGCATGCCCCTGCAAGCTGTTCCTGGATCGCACGGCAGACACATTGCCTGCTAGAGCTCCTGCACTGATCCTGCATGCCGTGCAAGGCATACAGAATCCAGGGGAATATCTTTGTGCCCTTCCATATTTTACAGGTATCCTGGGGCTTTTCTGATGTCCTGTGCATGCGTATGGGACTTGCATTCCCACGCTTATGCAGTACATCAGTGCAATGCAAAGGAAGCAACTAAGAAAGGAAGATCTTCGTTGCTTTTTTTTTTTTTTTTTTTTTTAAATTATTTATTAAAAAGAAACCAGGAGACTTTTATCATTCAGGAGAGCCAGAACAGTGGAAATAAAAAGATAATCAGGTATGTTTTTTAGTTTTGTAGAACATACCTAATTATCCTCTTATTTTTCTCTGCGCTGTCTCCCTTGTAAATTTGAGGTCTTCCATTTTGTAAATTTATTAAAAAAGAAAGAAAAGTAAACATTTTTTGAGATATACTAATGGAAAAATTTCCCAGCAACCGGACCTTTTTCCATTGGTATATTCTCGGATTTACAACAGGCACATTGGTTGGGCTGACCAATCAGCATGCTCCTTTTTGGACATTCCAGTCCAGTTCAGTTCTTCCACCATTCTTTCCTGTGGACATCAGCAGTTTTTGCATGTTTATCTTGGTTAGTCATATCCATTGTGGGACTTTTTTCTCCTTGTTTGGTTATGGAAGACAGGAACTGAATGAGCTATGCAATGTTTGACAATGACTGCATAGAATATTATATGTGATGTATAATGTTTGCAGATGAAAACATGTCAATACTGTTTGTTTTCATTTATATAAATATTTGATTGCCTACATCTTAAGTGATAATTCAATAAAGATGTTTGTTAAAAAAAGTGTTTTCTTCTGAATGCTGTCTCCTTGAAAGTAAGTAAGAGAAGCAGCATTTGGTGAAAAGAGAATTTTACTTTTTCTTCAGAAATGGTGACTCCACCCCAGATATAAATATAATTGGGTGGGGCAGGGATTTTAGCCTTGTATGAGCAGACTACATGAAAAGCACTATAGTCTATATTTGTGTTGTTTAATTTTCATTTGAATAAAAGATATTTTAGGAAAATATTATGCTGCATATAGTCCCCTGCAAATATGTTCCTTTTATTGGACATAGTTCATGATGAACTTGTTAGTCTTAAAACGAGCTCCAGAAAAGTTTTTTTAACATTCTCTGGGGTCCATACCTCACCAAAGTAAAGCCCACAAAATATTAGTATGTATTTATGCATATGTCTGTGTGCAAAACATATTTTGACATCTGCAGTGCTATAATACCCATCCACAGATTGTAGAAATCTTTGTGTCAAGAAAAGTAACTTTACAACTGGATCATTATTTTATATCCAAGTACATATGCTAGGTCTGCAAAAATTGTGTTCTGCACTGCATTTTAGAAAACCAAAACTGAATAATTATAGATTTGCCAAAAAAAGTATGTCACATGTGGCTTACATCAAAGTACCTCATGTTATACACAAATATAGTATGCTCAGGAAGAGGAGAAAGTTCTAGAGACAAGTAATAGAATGACTTCAGCATAGACTGACCAAAAATCTGCAGAACCCATTTTTGGCAGTAACACTAAATTAACTAAATATTTAAGAAGTAAACTATTATTATTTACAATATAAAGTATATATGTATTTAACTACACATAAATCAAATTATTTTGCTACAAAGATTTTTGATTGTTCACAACCTCAGGTGTGAACAAGAATAATACTTTAAAAGCCATATAGTGCAAATTGCAAGAATTAAAATGAACAGCCAGTGACTAACCTGTGAAAATTAACTTGTAAGAATATGATTAAGTGCTGATATAACACTTGCACAACTGTATCATGGCATGTGCCAGAATACAGTTCCTTCTCGTTTATCAACAACTTAGAAACACTTATTTCCACTTCTTCTGCAACACCAGTTAAAATAAATTCTTAAACTTGTAGTGTGTTAAATATCACAGCATCATAATGTTCCTGCCACTCATTGTAGGGCTAAAATGGATACAAACAAGAATTTAGGAGCCCAAAATAGTATTAAATACGTAAATGAAATTGTGTCATATGTCAGCTTCGTAGTAAAACATTATTAAAAATCAAGGAAGAAAAAAAAGTTGAGCTTTCACCTCCTAATTAAAACTTCAGCATAACTGCATTTAGGTACATAGCTTATTTCAAAATCATACAACAAGTCTGATGTTTGCTATTGGCCTGTGAGTATGATAGGGTTCTTTGATCGGACAGAAGGAAAATATTCACTCTAATTGCATGCAGCTTACTCTGTGGTCTCTGCAAATTACTGCATGGGTTTAAGATGGCTGTGTGAGTAGTGTACCACTACAGACCGGAGAAAGAAATGTCCTGATTCATGTTTTTAGTTAAGATTGTAGAATCTGCCTAGCTTTTATTTATGTATCTCACTTACCTGATTATATTCAGATGGGCAGGGAGTTAATTGTGTATATAATACACATGACATGAAGAATTATATATATATTTGTGGACCACAGAGCTTAACATTAGATAAGGAGAAATCAATTAGGGTAATATTATCATTATGGAGGCACAACGAGATGCGGAAGAATAATAAAGTATATACCAATTCATATGAAAGGAGCCTGTTATGGTAGCCAAGGGAGCAGATATCCAAACTAAGCAGGAGGGGAAGTCTAGCTCCATTAAATTCAATAAATCCTTCTATAAGTACATTAAGGAATTATGAGAGATGCTTAAGTGGCAAAGGTGACCCTAACTGAGTAAGCAGGAATGTTCAGAATGTATGTACAGTATTCATAAAAGAAAACGGGCAGGAGATGAAAAACTAAATGCCAGCAATATGGCTTTTGGGTGAAGATAGCTGATATATGCTAATGTTCAGCATAAAGGATTTAGGTGAGAAGAATAAAGTGACCTAGTATAATATATCAGTGTTCTTAAGATAGCAGAAAAAGCTAGGAAGAGGAGAGACGAGAAATAGAAGGAAGAGTGTGTGTGTGTGTGTGTGTGTGTGTGTGTGTGTGTGTGTGTGTGTGTGTGTGTGCGTGCGTGTGTGTGTGTGTGTGTGTGTGTGTGTGTGTGTGTGTGTGTGTGTGTGTGTGTGTGTGTGTGTGTGTGTGTGTGTGTGCATATGTGCGTGTGTGCGTGTGTGTGTGTGCGCACATGAACATGTGAATTTATTTTTGTGGCTTATGTTATTACTTAATGTAATAAGCAGTTGACTGGGCTTAAATGATATGAACCCGTTTCTGCCATCCCCTTAGGTACAAGCCAAGAAAATAGTGTCTGCAGCATAATCAATAGCAGTCAGGATAAGACATTGTTACTGGCAAATCTGAAAAGACAGACAGTGTAAGGTAATAGCTGATAGCTCATAGCAGATGTAATACTGTACCACACATATCACCCCATAGCAGATATAAAACTATACCACACACATCACCCCAGAGCAGATATAATACTGTACCACACACATCACCCCATAACAGATATAATACTGTACCACACACATCACCCCATAGCAGATATAGTACTGTACCACACACATCACCCCATAGCAGATATAATACTGTACCACACACATCACCCCATAGCAGATGTAATACTGTACCACACACATCACCCCATAGCAGATATAATACTGTACCACACACATCACCCCATAGCTGATGTAATACTGTACCACACACATCACCCCATAGCAGATATAATACTGTACCACACACATAACCCCATGGCAGATATAATACTGTACCACACACATCACCCCACAGCAGATATAATACTGTAGCATACACATCACCCCACAGCAGATATAATACTGTACCACACACATCACCCGATAGCAGATATAATACTGTACCACACACATCACCCCATAGCAGATATATTACTGTAGCATACACATCACCCCATAGCAGATATAATACTGTACCACACACATCACCCCATAGCAGATATAATACTGTACCACACACATCACCCCATAGCAGATATAATACTGTACCACACACATCACCCGATAGCAGATATAATACTGTACCACACACATCACCCCATAGCAGATATAATACTGTACCACACACATCACCAAATAGCAGATATAATACTGTAGCACACACATCACCCCATATCAGATATAATAATGTACCACACACATCACCCCATAGCAGATGTAATACTGTACCACACACATCACCCCATAGCAGATATAATACTGTACCACACACATCACCCCATAGCAGATATAATACTGTACCACACACATCACCGCATAGCAGATAGCATACACATCACCCCATAGCAGATATAATACTGTACCACACACATCACCCCATAGCAGATATAATACTGTACCACACACATCACCCATAGCAGATATAATACTGTACCACACACATCACCCCATAGCAGATATAATATTGTACCACACACACATCATCCCATAGCAGATATAATACTGTACCACACACATCACCCCATAGCAGATATAATACTGTACCACACACATCACCCCATAGCTGATATAATATTGTACCACACACACATCACCCCATAGCAGATATAATACTGTACCACACACATCACCCCATAGCAGATATAATACTGTACCACACACATCACCCCATAGCTGATATAATATTGTACCACACACACATCACCCCATAGCAGATATAATACTGTAGCATACACATCACATTTCTAATTACTTGCTACTCTGCAAGATGCAATTGGTATTCATTCTATGACATACATGCTATGGAGTTTATTAACTTCTTATTCACAGACTTGCTTTTTACTTTTCTTGTTACAAGAACAACAAAGTAGGATGGAAAATGCTTCCTTTTCCCCAGTCATACATCCCTGACTAACCATGGGATACAGTCCCTCCCATATGTCCTATGTCCAGACATATACTTCTGGATCCTCTCAATCTAATGAGCAGCATTTCTACTCCTAATCTGTCACGGAACACCAAGGTCCAAAGCATGGCTGTCAGCAAGCCCAGTGACCCTGCAGACAAACAGGTTTCAGTGCTTGTACTCAGACCCGTTTTTCCAGCTGCTATCAACAGCACATGATTCAGGTGAGAATGGTGAAGTACAGTCATCAGTCAGTGACAAGCATCACCTGAAAACTCTGTTGCCCCTTTATGACTACAGAATCAATTTAGCATCTGATAGGACTGCAGCTACCTCTCCAGTCTGTTTACCATTCTCACAGCTCTCTGCGGTTACATTCACAAAGAAGATCATGAGGCACTTTAACTCCTCTCTAGTCACCTGTTCCCCACACCTACCTGAGAAAAGCAATCCACCCATTTCTAGTTGGGCACCATGGCCCCAGATATGAAGCTGCTGAGTTTCAATCCTGGTGTTTCAGTATAACCTGTCGGTGATTCCAGGGTGAATTGCAGGTCATGTTCTAATGAGCATTAAAGAAAAGCAGGATCTGCAAACAGAGATGCCACCCTTTGGCTCCCATGCTAGATATTCTTCCCAACTATACCTGCATCTGAGTATCCTGTTCATGGAAATCAGACTAGAGTGGTAAGAAGACATATATAGTGGATCCCAGTACTCATGTAACTCAAGTTTGCTTTAATGAACAAAACCTACAGTTACATAGATCCCTCAACATGGCTTTAAGGGAGACGATGACTTATTAAACAATTTATACTGTCACAGATAGAATCTTTTCAGCTATAGATAAGGGTGACAAACAGTGTCAGTCTTCATTACTCTATATAGACCCATTGAAAGTGTAGATCATTAACCAAACCTGGTGCTCTATAAACTGACTGGTTCCTTTTCTACAGTCCCTGAAGGGTCCATAATTGGGCCTGTCTTATTCTCTATCTTTATCAATGACATGTCCACTCCTATCCTTTTAGGGGCAGTAACATTTAACTCAGGTGTCACCATCCTGGATAGAAACAGAACCATCTTACTACTCCTCAGTTCACTCTGCCCTTCAAAAGGAGTTCACATCAGTCCTTGGTTAGCTTACGCAAAATAAACTTGCTCATTGTCAATAAAACTACTACAGGGCTCTTCAGCTGCTAACAGAAAACTTACAAGTACTTCATCTTCCTGATCAATTCCCTGAATAAGCACTAAGTCTTTTCAAGTGATACAAATACCTTGGCCTAATTGATAAAACACACACTATCAAAACCCATATTGAAAAATGTGGTTGCAAAAGTTACTACCCAACTGAAATGCTTCAACTCTATTTCAAACCACTTCACCAAAGAAGACTGGAAATCTCTGTCAAATCTATTTATCCAAAGGCTAGACTATAGCCTACCAGTTACTACCCTACAATCCGCATATAACAGTTCAAAACACAAATAGCAGTTGAAGCCATTTATAGAGTTATTTGTCTTATACCCTAACTCAGATGTTACTGTTTCACCCCGCAAAAGGCAAACATGTTTCTGGTCACACCCTGTTTCACAGACTGTATATTCACCCTTATTTTTAAAATGCTAAACAGCTCTTTCCATCAATCCATTCCTATAAATGTAAAGGAAAATGTTCACCCTGTTTTCTCAAAGCCAAGGAAAGTCACAAAAACTCTAATCTGTCCCTCCGTTTTGGCCTTACACAGTTGAAAAGTCCTTCAGTAAAATTGTCCTTACTGGAATCATCCCCCAGAACAACTCTGGCAACTTATGGTGTTATACTTCAGGAAAGAAGTAAAAATACACTTAACAACAAAAACAATTATACCTGCTTTATAGACAAAGAATAATATCCACCTCCCAGCTGTACTCCTCTATCTTGTTCATATAATCACACAAACGTCATAACAAAGATTCTTATCACTCAACAAAGAGACTTCCTTCTATTTTAAATACATAAATTTCACTTGTATTTGTTCCTTCTGTAGTTGTACACTAAACATCTTCTGATGCAATCAATGATGGCATTCACTGCACTAACCACTCTTCTCTTTTACCCATTTCTTTCATAAATTCTACTATACTTATCTTTCATCTCTTGGCTACTTCTTTAGGGATACCCACAATCTCCATAGCACAACATTCAAACCTGAACATCCAAGTGCTCTGGATTATGCAGAATGTTCCGCATTTAATGATGAGCAAAGCCACTGTTCCACTGTTCTGCATTGCACAGCAGTGGCTCCGCTACATGCATTCTGATTGGTTTGTGTACCGCAATTACTGCCAATCAACATCGTGGCACACAAACCAATGCATAGGCCAATCACATTCCGGGAAGCCTTTTCACGCCAAAATAATGGCTTGAAAAAGGCTTCCAGGAAGCAGTGATCTTCCAACAACAACAGTGGAAGACCGGGAATAAGGAATAAGTGTGGCTGGGGATTGAAGACATCGGGGGTCAGGACTCAAGGGCCAGAAGAAAAATCAGCAGCTGAAGGGACTTCAGAGATATAACCATTGCTTTGGTGGTTCTAGGAGGATCAAGAGTGTCAAGTCTGAGGTTTTGTTTTGCTGCCTGCCTGCCTGCTAGACAACCGGGGCTGATTTTCATGTACTGTGTGGAATCTGGATTGTATTGAGCTGCTGCGGACCAGTTGGTAGAGGTAAGTGTTTTTTATAAATGTAGCTGTGGCCAGGGCATTCAGAAAGAATTCAGTAGCTGTATTGTTTTGCAGATATTTAAATGAATTGTTTTTAAAAGAAGATTGCCTGCATACAACATGCATTATATAATTTGAGGGGTTAAACTAAAATATTTTTTAACTGTTTCCACTAAAAGTTTTTTGTCACTGTTTCCATTAAAAGTCCAGAGCAAGAGTGAGCAAAAAAAAAAAAAAGTGAATACATTGAAATATTAACTGATTGTGCTATGTATATAATCATTACAGCCTAGGTATCTCCGTAGTTAAAGCTTACTGATGCCACTGGACATCAAAAGTTGCTTGGTCATATTTGTTTTAAGAATTCTAAAACCATGCTGAATACAGGGTAATTTGAGATTTTGTTTTAAAGCTGATGTGATATTTGACCTCTATTTAGTGATGCTAAAAATATTTAATATTATTTGTACTATTTATATGTATTCTAATACTGGTCATATTTCTGTAAATATCTCTAAAACCAAGTGGCATTGATATAACTACTTAGCCTCATATGAAACCGCACAAGTGTGTGAAGAAAATGCTGTTGGCAGTATTTGTTGCATGAATGGTTACTGAGATCATAAGCTGTGTTTATTTTGACTTATAAAATCTAGTTTAAGACCAGGAATAAAATGAATGCAACATTTGCAGAGATTATTTTGTGTTGAATAGTTTTCCATTCCATTTAAAGTTTTCAAGTAAAACGTATGGTTCTAGAGATGAAAATTTGTTTTGAACTGAGATTACAACTTTTATTTTTTTCCAAGGCATTGGCTAAATATTATAAGACCAATATTTAGTGTCTCTATTTTTGTGCTGTTTGTCCCCCTAGTATGTCTCTGACAGTAATTGCCAATACAGATCATGTTCTAGAACTTTCTCAGTTTATAAGACAATATTTAGTGTATTTTTGTTGTGCTGCTTACATTATGTTGGGCTTTGTTCAGATTTCTTGCACTAAAAGGTCGAGAGGTATACGGATGGATGTCAAAAGTGAGCATCTTTGTAGTAATGGGATGCTTTAAAGTACTGAGTTTTGTTTTCTAGTAGAACTTTAGTGTCTTTTCATAATGGCAAGATGCTGAACTGCTCAAGGAAAATATTGAAGTGACAGTGTTGTGCTGCTGGTTGACGTCAAAAAATGGGCAATTTTTCTAATTAAGTTCTAATTTTTTAATTCTAACTTCTAATACAGAAGCATTTTTATTTTAAATTCTCTTGTTAATGCCTCAGGTTTATAGCAGTATTTTTGTCAAGTCTGGTTTTGTCCTTCACTCTGCTCTGCCTTCTTTACTCAGTGGCATTTTTTCAGTGGTATTTCCACAACTGGAAACTAAGCACATTCATGCCAGTATCACCACAGCCTTTGTGTACTTTGGATCAGATTTTTTGCCATTAGCGTGCTATTTGGATTTTAAGGTAGGGACTCTACCTTAAAATCCAAATGGCACACTAATGGCAAAAAAATCTGTTCCAAAGTACAGAATGCTGTAGTGATACTGGCATGAATATGAGGGTTTACAAATGTTGGGATATGTATGTGTGCTTCTGCTTAGTGTGTTTTTATTTTTCATGGCTAAAGATATGACATCTTGCATTCTTTTGATCTTAACTGTTCCAAGACATGATGTCTTAAATGACACATTCTTGTCAAAGTAGAGGGTCCTGCTTTTAAGTAGCCTTTTAGGCACCTTTGCCAGGCCCAGACCTGGTGGTAGGACAGGGGTAGAACACCTCTAAAGTGGTGAATGTGAAATGCAAGTCTCTACCATGACCCTTGGCAATGGCACGTTTTGCGCTGTGCGAAAATAGGGTGTTTCACATTTTGACCATTTGTCACACATTGTTAAGGTCTGTGTTCCACCTTGGCCTCTTAAGAGGTTGAGACCTATGATTCAAACACCTCTTCTGTAATGTACTTTGGAATTAATGGGCCCTTAAATCCAGGAAAAGATGCATTTTTTCTGACATTTTGGGCCTTCGTTATACTTGCTCAATAACATGTAGCTAACAATCTTGCCTTTGTTTTGTCTGTCCTGAGGTGGCTTTGCAACAACCGACTAAGAGCTAACTTTATTTATTTTGTTCTGAAAGCTTCTGAAACTATCAACTGATGTAGAAATTCTTGCTGCCTTTACTTTCTACAACATATCCTTTTTTTAACTGTATAAAAGGTAATAAGTATAGAAACATGTTCTCTGTCTTCCTCTAAAACCTTAGTTGTATTATTTGCTGCTCTGTTTAAAGTTTCAGTTTCCCAACGTGATCTTTTTAAAGTTTAAGTGACTTAACTGTAAATCTATTACTCAGGGTTTATATCCTTGCTAGCCTGTCTTGAGGCAGAATTATATCCCCCCAAAAAGAAAAAGTCTCAAGAGCTTTTGTGTCTTCCTATATGTCTACAATAGGTACAAGTCTGTTAAGAATTCATCTTTATTAGTTTGCTGTTCCCTTTCTTCAGAAATTAATTTAGAACTCTACGTTTTCCTTCTGTCTGAAATGTACTTGCCAACATCTCTTCATTCTGGGGGTTCTCACCGATGTGCCCTTCTAGTTTTTCTTCTCTTTTCTGGCAGCATCTTCTGAGTTTGCCTTCACTTCCCTTGTTGACATCTCTTACAGTATTCAATGACTTTTTATCCATGGTTGAGACATGTTTCTGGTAACAAGCATTGCCTTTTCTGCCATATAAACAACTCCGATGTGGTTCCTTTTGCTGCTCCTTTACTGATGCCCATCTGGTTTTAATTTTGATCCTCTATCAGAGCATCATTGTTCTCTCTTCACCATTTTTATACAGGACGGGTAAGTCAAGCTCCTGTTCTTTCTCTCTCTCTTTCTCTCTAAGATATACAGGCTGCCATATTCTGTCTATAGATGCACCTTATTCTTTCATCTTCCATAGTGTGTTAAACTGAGGAAAGGGTTTTTCCTTTTATGATGTTGTCAGTCAAATCAGAAAACACAGCTACAGCATGCAAAAATGTTCATCAAACTGTTTGTATTTCAATATGGTTGACTGGGAATTCTATTTGACCACTGTGAATAAATATCACTTCTACATTGTTTGCTACTAATACTTTGTGTGTGTGTGTGTGTGTGTGTGTGTCTGTGTGTGTGTGTGTGTGTGTGTGTGTGTGTGTGTGTGTGTGTGTGTGTGTGTGTGTGTGTGTGTGTGTGTGTGTGTGTGTGTGTGTGTGTGTGTGTGTGTGTGTGTGTGTGTGTGTGTGTGTGTGTGTGTGTGTGTGTGTGTATTCCAGAAATCACAAAATATGCTGCATCTTAAAAATCATCCATAGCATTAAGGCTAGCTCTATCAATGATAAAAATAAAAAAAAATAAACTCTAAAACTTCTACCATATGATCATTTGCATTCTCTTCTGTCTATTTTATAGTTCTTAAAAGTCATCTAAGTAGCAATACAAAATGTTACTGATCTATACTTGTTCATAGGTCCATACGTTCATAGGTGTGTACTAGGCTAACGGCCCTGGAGCCTATATAAGCCTAGCCCAAGAAGATTCCCTGGCATCGTGGTACCCAAAGTTAGTTCCCAGTGCCCCTGTCAAGCAAGGCCACTGAAGTGATCCCCGGGGTCAACTTTCTATTGCCCATCCACTCATCAAGATTTCTCTTAAAGAGGGCCAGTGAAGTGCTCTGCTTGACGTGAATGGGAAGTTTGTTCCAGAGTATGGGAAGTCTCTGGGTTAGAAACCTATCCCTCCAGCATGTTCTGTTTATTGTCGTAATGAGGTTTAGGTCTCCGGAGCATATGGCATGGAGGGATTGGGATTTCTTTAGGTGTAGCATATCCAGCAGCTCTGGATCAGACATGGCTTTGTAGGTCAAGCAGAGATCACCTCTAAGTAAGCAATAAGAAACAGAGTATAGCTGGATTTTTTTTTTTTGAGTCTGTCTATATTGGGCATGTGTTTAAGGCCTAAGATCCTCTTAGTGAGGTATTTTTGTGGTCTTTCCAGTTGTTGTAGGTGTCTAGCGAGGTACATACCAAATGGGGTGTTGTATTCTATAATAGGTCTAATGAGGGACTAGTAGAGAGGGATTATGACCTCTTTCTTCCTGGATGAGAAACCTTTTGTAATGAGATGTGCCACATAGAAGGACTTTCTGACTACAATGGCAATGTGGCTTAAAATTTTTGTTTCTCCATATTAACCTTTACTGTAGATACACATTTGTTTTTGACTAAAGAAAAAGTTGAGTTTTTGTGCACATTATGTGGTGTATAAAGATGTCTAGAAACTATAAATGTAAATAACTTATTTTCTCTTATTATACCTTTATGTATGCCCATAAAAGCCAAGAAAGTTGGTGTTTGATTTATAAGGAAAATGTAGAGAAACTAAAAATATCAATAACTTTGTTTCTGTAATATATCTTCATGTATGCACACAAATGCTATTGCTATTTTTTGATTTGTATTTTATGCTTCATATTTAGTCAGTAGCTCATTGTCATTTTTCTCTAACTCTACATTGCTGAATGTCTTTTTCAGTTACCATGGTCGTAGCTGTAACAGAACAACATTACACCACCCTCCCTTGTGAATAAAAGAAAAATATTTTTCTTTGTTAAGCTTCTTTGATTTTTGACCGCTTAATGTTCTTTTTAAAGAACTGGGTCTACAGAGACTAACTAGTCATGTTAATTAAGTCATTAATCAATCGCTCATTTTAAAATAGTACAATATGCTAATTCCAGTGTGATGTCCTTGAGATCTCTTTTAATGTATGAGTCATAACCCATTCATAACCATAATGATAATCGGCTCTTCTTTGGAATTCTTTTGTCTAATAAAGACTTTTTCTATTTCAGTAAAAGATCAGCTCATCTGAGTGAGAGAGATGCTGACGTATGAATCTATTCAGTAGGGACAACCGCCTAATTTCCCATAGGAAAATCTAAACAGGACCGTTTGCTTTATTTTCTTTAAGCCATTCTCTGCTCCTGTACAAGTTTCTGAAGTAAGTCATGTAGCATTTTCTATTTAACATCACAGCTTAGAATTAATTCTTCAAAAGCATGTTTAGTTATGAGGTCTAGTTACAGCTTGTTCAGCAGTAAAATGGTTTGTTGGATCTATAGTAGTAGACTAACATGACACAGCAAGGAAAGGGCAGAGACCCACAGTGGAGTATGATCTCTCAAGACCATAATATCCAGCGTTTGATCTTGTATCCAATATACAAAAGCAGATCAACAGATTAAAAACAATCTAACAGAGAAAAGGATCTATGTAGGCGAGAGAAGATATTACCTTTTATATCATACACTAGACATCTTGGCATTGAAAGTGCTTCATTTAAGTGCAGGCAATTGATTTAGGATTGATTCTTATCTTGATAAGGACTGGTCACATACAAACATAAAACATTTGTCGACAAAGGATATCAGAATCTAAATATTCAGCCTTTTTAGACAAACCACAGATTTAATCTATGAAAGTATAGACTGTGTCTGCAAATATTTGTTCATTAAGCATTTGATGCTCTTTATTTGATTCTGAGGCTTTCTGTGTAAAATAAATTATCTTTGTGGGATTGGAATATCTTACAAGCAAGTAAACAGAATAGAATGTTGCATAAAAGTGCAGTTTTCTTGTGGGTACCTTCGGAGAACTGTCACATCTGACCTCTGTGTATATATTGAGTTTTTAAAGACACATGTCTCAAGGTGAGCAACAGAGGATGGCAGTGCAAACTTTATTTAAGGACACTGTCTTCTGGCTAGAATTAATAAACAAAAGTAAACATCAGAAATTGATGGCTACTTCAAAAATTAAGACAATTCTCAAAAATCAGAAACATACTGTTTTTATATTGCATTTTGATACAGTTTCATAATAGCTGCAATCATTTTATTTCATAAAATTATTTTTCTGCTTAAAATTGACTCAAAATTCTAAACCAAGGTCTGCAATAATGTTTATGAAATAGCATTTGACTAGTTAGAAATATTTTTACATAGGAATGACAAAAAATTGAAGCTTTGAAAATTTTCAGTAATGAGATGTTTCAACTCACTTCTGTTCCTGTTTACAGTGGAAAGTTGCAGGCACGTGCTTAAAGCATCTTTGAACCATCATCTTTCTGGAACCTTCAGACATTAAGATACAGATGATTATTCACAGACCTCTTTGTCATGTACCTTGCATCTGCTGTTGGACACAGATACACCAGAACATCAGGTTGGTCTCAGTAATCCTAAGAAGCAACCTAGACAAACATAGTGTACTCCTGCAGGGTTGTTATGTGCTGTTATCATGTAGCAAGGGGCTGGTGAATGTTTGCTCATCTGTAAATGCATTTTTTTTTTTATTAAAATGAAAAAAGTTTTCTCTTTTTTTATCTGAAGATTCTCTACTATTCTGGTTCAGTCTTTTTTCTGAAATGCAATAATAATCTCCTGGATTTACTAATCTTCCATGCAGGACTAGTCTAGTCCTGCACGAAAGCAGACACTTAGGAACAGGACGGCAGCGCACTATGCATAGTAATGAAGGCGCACTGCCCGAGCTCCCAGGCTTTACAATGGAGCGTGTACAAGTCCAGGGAGCGTGTCTGAGAGCAGAGCTCTTAGAATAAACACACCCGTGCAATGTTGAACAGCAGAAAGTGGAAATAATTGAGCGAGATCACTCATAGGCATCCACATATCCCCAACAACAGTCCCCCATGTGTACAAAAGCAACAGGACATAAAAATCAAAAGAAGAAACCCCTGTATTGTCTTCTAAAACTCCGATTACAACGAACCATAAGTACACGGATGTGCCCATTATTAAGCTATGGATAAAGCAGCCTAAAAGGCTGAAGAGGATAACAAGGATGATATATGCAAATGAAGCATCTCAGCAATAGTGTAGTAGGCAGAGCGTTCGCCTAATGAGCAAGCATTCCCAGTTCGAGTCCCAGTGCAGCACAGTCTATTTTACATGGCAAAGCATGGTATAAGCAATATTTGTATTGCAAAACCCACTAAATAACATATTTATGAACTGGAGTACTGCAGGAATTGCACATGTGAAGAGACAGTATCATAATGAAGAAGGCAGCAGTAAGCAGGTGTAAGCACAGATAAGCAGTAGTAAGCATATGTAAGCACCAGTAAGCATGTGAAAGTGCGTTTGCATGGGGGTAAGCACTGCCAACACAGATTAAGCAAAGGAGAAGTTAACTGGGTGTAAGAAACTGTGACCAGAAGTTAGCAGTGCTTACCACCACTCAAACCCGCACAAACCTCCTTACATCCGCTTTAAAGTGCCTTAATCACTCTGTATCCAATGGCCGGTGTTCTGTCCAGCAACAAAATAAACAGCTTCTGCAAGGTTCAAACCCAGAACCATGCACACCATACACAAAATGATTTACCACTAAGCCATGCCAGACATGCATAAATCGCATGTTGTCAGAAACATAACCCCATCCTAGTCATGCAACAGTACAGAGAATGTGTACCTACATCTAGATGTATGTGTGTGTGCAAATATATTACTATCTAATCAGATAAAACATATCTATATATGTAGTTACATATATATATATATATATATATATATATATATATATATATATATATATATGGTTCTACCTGACATAATTGAAACCCCAGAACACCAACAACGAAATTACCGACACCACATAACCGACAGTGCAAAAACACGAAACCTCACATGCCCGACAACGAAATAACCGATGGTACACAAACACGAAACCTCATACACTGCACACACCACAATAACAACAATCAACAAACAAAACACATCCCCTGTCCAAAAACCACACACACAACACAAGCACACCAAAATCCCTACAAACCCACACTAAACCACACATACACAACTATCTACAACCCTAACCCAAACCCTAACCCTAAGGTCCGTCACTATCGCATACTCAGCTAACCCGCACCCTAACCCTAACTCACTTAACCCGCCCCTAACTCAAAGACTATCACTACCGCACACTTACCTAACCCAGTCCCTAACCCTAACTCACTTAACCCACCCCTATCCCCACAGACCATCAATATCCACACTTACCTTACTCGCACCCTAACGTCCGTCACTACCGCATACTTACACAGCCTTTTCCCATGTCAGCATCCTCGGCGTCAGTGTTTTCATCCATCGCGTCGGTCTTCTGCCACTCGCGATTCGCTTGTCGGTGTTTTCCGCTGTCGATGATGTCAGGTAGACCCATATATATACATACATATATATATATATATATATATATATA
Source organism: Protopterus annectens (assembly GCF_019279795.1). NCBI lineage: Eukaryota > Metazoa > Chordata > Ceratodontiformes > Protopteridae > Protopterus > Protopterus annectens. Next base: position 532,563,689 of record NC_056738.1, on the reverse strand, counting down.
TATATATATATATATATATATATATATATATATATATATATATAAATATATGAACATATATACATGCAAATGCCAACATTTATACATATATATATATGTCAACACCTATACATCCACATATACACAGCAAGTAACATATATGTACCCAGATATATATCTCTGTAGGTATATACAGACAGAGGTATAAATATGTTAGCAAATAGATATACCCATATAGGTATATATGGCCAGATATCTGCAGATAGCAATGGTAGATTAACAGAAACATATATGTCCACATGCACTGTTAATGGGCTTGAGAGGTCCCAAACAATATACGTCTTGTACATATTGGCATACCCCCTCAGCCAAACACGTTCGCCCTGCAATACCCTTCCAAGCTCATTTTATTGTAAGTGTGTCATTTACATAGGGATTTAAATTAGTTACATTCCTCTCTCCCCCACCCACTAAGTGGGCCATTCAGTACACGCCCATCCAACCCAGGCCATCCTCGACCCATACATTCATTACCCACAGTTCCACCCCCATGCTGCACACACACAGCCACCATCCCTTCCCTAGTTACCAGCCCATAGCTACCACACCACCACACATTGCCCACCCTCCACACCCCCCCCCAGGACCCATCCTGTATGTTGTCCCGAGCCAAGTATCCTAGGTCTGCCACACACTGTAGTCCATGTACATAGCCATGGGTACCTTTGCAGCTCTGTTTTTCGACGAAAGTTGAATACCCAATTTTTGGGTTGTCCCGCATGGGACGCATGTTTCCCTGGTACCAACAATAAAATCCATGTGTGACTTTGTGTACACTAACGGTATTATTTGTAGGTATCGCAAAGCATACGTGGCATACAAGATTGGCCGTTATGCACATGAAACATAGTATCCAGCAATACCAGTCTACATTACGGGACATGTAGCTAAATATGTAGATGTCTGTGTGAGTGTATATATACCTATAACTAAATAGATATATACCTCTCCCTCTCTGTAGTACATATGTATACATATATACACATACATATATAAACATACCCACATATAGCTATATACATACACAGACAACCATACATGCACGTCTTTAGATATATATATATATATATATATATATATATATATATATATAAATATACAGCAATACACATATATAATATATATATATATATATATATATTATATATATATATATATGTAGATATATATATATATATATATATATATATATATATATATATATATATATATGTATATATACATATATATATATCTGGAGCATTTCTCCCCGGGCCTCCGCTGAAAACAGGCTCTGTGGAACCTAGTCGGACATTCCCGGTCAACAAATGTTAAATAAAATAAATAAATAAAATAAAATAAATAAAATAAAATAAATATGGGTGTGTGTGTGTTTATACACAGATATATATGTATGATATGATACAGCACATAAGAATGACATATGATCACAGGCTGTGCCAATGGGGGTGAGGGGCCCAGTCAACATACTTGTAACATGTACCATTACCCCCCCCCCCCACAGCCAGACATGGGAAACATACAAACAAACACACAATGTAAACAATCCACTGTTCCCCAAACCACAGGCAGTATACAACCAGAGGGGAGAACACTGTAATCCTGCTAAGTCTAATCTTGAAATTGAAAATGACACCCTAAAAATTTTCTTGTGATTGAAGGCCCGTCCGTGCAATGACTTTTCAAGGCAGGGCATGTATGCACTTGGACTACAAGGGTGGGAAAGCCTAATGACTCATGGGATGAGACAACATACAAGATAGGTCCCAAGAAGTGGAGAGTGGGCAGTGTGTAGTTTTGTGGTTAGACCTGACCTGCACCCAGAGCAAGGATGAGTGCTGTAGAGGAGGTGCGGGGGGGGGGGGGGACTATCGGTGTGAAATTATGGGCCGAGGCGTGCAGGTGTTGGCTGGAGCGATTCTATTCAGACCACCCCGGGAATGTAAGCAATAGTGTGCATTGGGCAGAGCTGCCACCTAACGAGCAGCCACTCCCGGTACGAGTCCCACTGCAGCACAGTCTATTTTACATGGCAAAGTATGGTGTAACCAGATGTGTTGTTGCAAATCCCACTAAATAACACCAAACAACACATGGTCGCAACACCCCACTGTAGGCATGTAAGCCGATCTAATTGGCATCACAAGGTATTATTGTTGTCCTCACCCCCACCTAGGGGTGTGAGTGTCCAAACCTACCTCTAAATGCAGTGTATATACACAGCTGTTTCTGTAGAAGAAGCCTTCCTGCACATCCCTGGATATTTCCCCTATTATCTGTCCCTCTTTGTGCCTCATTAACACCACTTACCTATCAACCCCTTTATCATTACTATTAATGTTCACAGTTACAAGTAGGTGACCCCTCTTCCCCAGCTATATTGGCAGAATCTGGAACCCCCTACCCACATGTATTACCTCAGCTGTCCCACACGACACATGTAAATAACACATGAAGGAATACCTCAAGCACACTTGGATCAACACATGCTTGCCACCTGGCGAAATCCCCCCCCAACTTACACTCTATACCCCTACATCAACTAGTGAAAATAACACCTCCTGTCCTGCCTCGCATACATATCCCAACATCCTTTAAACCTTCCCTATTGCTCCCCTACCAATTATTCCCACAGCCTACTATACAGCTACAATGTCTCCCCTCTCTACCTACCTACCTACCTACCTACCCCTTCACTATTCTCTTCTACTCTACCACACAGGTCTGGAATAACTAAACCTAACCTGAATACCTGAGTGTATCCTATCCAGAACTGTTAAACTGGAATCCAACTTCACCTTAAACTGACCTTTGTCAACAGTCATATCTGACATGTAAACCTGACCTAAGCATGAATAATACCAACATGTTAACGTAAACTATGCATGAAGAATATGTTACTTAGCTATGTTAAGTCTGTTACTCTCTATGAATGTGTACACCTCAGTATTACTTGTAATGTGCAGCTGGGGTTTACTGTTGAGCTCCACTCCCCGGGCCACCACTGACAATAGAGAAGCATCCAGTCGTATTGTCCCGGTCAATAAATGTGAACTAAATACATGAAGTAGCATGGGGGTATGCGGGAGCAAGCAGGATTAAGCCTGATTGGGTGGCAGTAAGCAATGCCCACACCATTTAAGCAATGTAGAGGCCAACTCAGTGTAAGATGCCGTAACCGGAGGTTAGCAATGCTGAGCCTCGTGCAAACCAGCTCATACCTGCCTACACTTACTCTACAGTGCCTTAGGCACTCTGTAGCCAACAGCTCTCATCGTGCCCAGTAACAAAATAATCTGCACTCCCAGGTTGCAACCCCCTGACCCTGCACACTATTGTCTAAGTGAGTTACCACTAAGCCATGGCAGATACACATTCAGCTGCTGTTATCACAAACATATCATCCAGCAGTCATTCAACAGTATAGGAAATGTATGTAGACTAATACCAGCAAACATGTGTACATTGCTCAACCACAGTATTCCGAGCAGTCTATGTCTATCAAAGAACAATGCCTGTCCAATTATACTGTGAGAACAGTAGTCTTGCATAATACTAATGAGAATAATAAAAAACAGTGCACACCATGGGGGCGTGCTTCATGCACAGAATGTCACACCTGGGGCGTTGGTTCTGCAGAACTGGGAGATGAGGCTGACCTAGTGTGTGAGCAAACCACTGCTTCTCAAACCCCTGGAAGGATGCTACCAGTGGGGGAACAGTGTAGACCAGCTAAGTCTACTCGACGCAACAACAGGTCCATCCCTGGTGGAACGAACCAAAAATTGTGAGTCACATAGATGTTTACACCAGTATCGGAGGAGGATCAAGGGAAGGCTCGTATGTATGTGGACTAAACGGATGAAGAGCCTGCAGAAGCTTAGGTCGAGACAGTATAATGGAGGAGTACCGACACGTGCTGAGAGGGAAATGTGTGGAGGTGTGGTTTGGCTGGCCTAGCAACTGGAGAATGGATGGATGCTGTGTACATGGAGCACAGGGGCTGGGAGAAGGAAACATGGGTATTACATTATGGTAGAAATATGCAAATGAAGCAGAACAGCAGTAGCATACTGTGTAGAGCATCCAGCCAATGAGCAGGCATTCCTGGTTTGAGTTCCACTGTAGCACAGTTTTTACATGGCAAAACACGTTATAACCAATATTTATGTTGAAAAACCCACTAAATAGCTCATATATATGAACTGGAGTATCGCAAGAAATGCACATGTGATGTATTAGTGTCAGACGGAATAAGGCACTAGTAAGCAGGTGTAAGCACAAATAAGCAATAGTAAGTATATGTACGCACTAGTAAGCAGGCTTGAGGCCTTACAGCTGCTTTAAAGTGCCTTAATCACTCTGTATCTAATGGGCCTTTGTCAGCCCAGCAACAAAATAAACAGTCATGCAGGTCACAAACCCAGGATCCTATACACTATAGTCCCAGTAGCTATCAACCAAGCCATAACAGAGGTACAGAAGAATGGGGTAGTAGTAATCATGTCCTCACCACAGTATAATCAAACTGAACCTGTGAAAGGCATCAGTATACAGTCATATGTAGAAGAAGAAGACGCTCTGTTTTTTGGGGATACAGTCATATGTGCCATAACTGACTACAGAACATACATATGTGAACTGGAGTACTGCAGTAAGTCCAGATGTGAGGTGTTATTGTAATTAAGTGTAGAAGTTCCCAGGACCCCATACAGTGTACATACATATGTGTCAAAGATACATGACACGTATATAACAAGTAATGAAGGGGAAATCAATGCCAAAAGGCAAATATCATGCAATTCTAATAACATCACCGCTAAGAGTAGCACAACACTGGCTCCCAGACTACTGGCAGGATACTACCAGTGGGAGAAACAGTGTCAA